>NW_015639533.1:150653-160608 GCF_001515625.1 Sinocyclocheilus rhinocerous | reverse complement strand
TAAATATTTGTCATATTGCAGGTCAGATTACAGTATTTGACAAAATATGATTTAATTTTAATTTAAATTTTTTTTTAGACCTAGTTTTCTCTTTAAAAGTATTTAAAAAATTTCTATTTTTTTATATTTTCAATTAGCTATTATTTTTATATTTTCCGTTTTTATTTAAAATTTTTAAATTAAATTAAGTGGTAGTAATTCTGCATTGCTTGTATTCTTGTATTGTATTAGTTATTCTGATATGTGTTTTTGCCATTTTTATTTTTTGTATATGTATATTTCTATATACCTTTTATTTTTTATTTTTTTTATTCATTCATTCATTCATTTTATGTTTTATATAAAAAAATTTAAATTTTGCCTGGACAAGTCTAAGTTTAAGTTTTTCATCTAACATTTATATTTTAATTTATTTCAGCTTCATTTCAATTACCGAAAAATAACACTGGTCCCTTTAAAGCCCTGTTCAACTCATATCTGTAGGGGTTACATCACAATTTTTATTTTAAATTTTACATTTATTTATTTGTTTGTTTGTTAGTTTGCATAAGAGTAGTGTGCATAAGAAAAAACACCTTTCATAACTACACTAGTGACTGAATAGTATGGGCATGTTCTACATATTCTGAGGCCCATTAATTGTAATGAAGATGTTCCTTGACATAAATGTCTTTGCTACAGAATTAGAAACTGCTGTTTAACATGTTTAAATATGAAATTCATTTCCTTAGAGGTGCTAGTCTAGTGTTGTAACTGAGCTGGGTGACTATATCACTCCTGACAGCTTGCGTGGGTTAGCAGGTCAGCCATGTGTTTAGTAAACAGCCATGTCTAGATGTGAATGCTGTAACCTAACCATGAAGGGATTCTTACTTGAATAAGGTCAGATTTGGACTTGTCATCATATTAAAATACAGCCTTGAACGTATTTAATTATAGTCTAAGCTCTTTACAAAGTCTGTAACGGCACATATAGCCACACACTGATGACTCAGTAATTATGCAAACACTTTCAAATAGCCAAACCACTTATAAAGGGTATGTTTGGACACTTGCTGTGCATTTTATCTATCAAAGGGGCAACAGAAGGCAAACAACCCACAAGTTGCCCTCTACTGTGTGAAGTACATCATGATACACTCCTACAATATCTAATGGAATTAAATCACATTATGAGCACTCATGTGGGATTACATATGGATTACTCAAGAAAATGTGCATTGGATTCAAGTCGTCAATTTATAGACAGGCATCTCTGTGGGACGTTTCATTAGCATAGTTCCAAGCTGAGGTGGTGTCTCACTGGAGATTCATTTTCCATTTTACTACATATCTTTAGAAGAAAGGGAGGTGATTTTATTTTTGTGTGTGTGTGTGTGTGTGTGTGTGTGTGTGTGAGAGAGAGAGAGAGAGAGAGAGAGAGAGAGTGTGTAAGAAGAACATTTATATCTGTCTGTCTCATTTCAGTATCTTGTAATATCCTGGATAAAACATAAGTTATTGGGGAGTATAAATGTAAACGTTATGCACTCTAACATAATATTCAACTAGTTTTCATCATGCTCGGCTGGTGAAACAATGTTTTAGCTCTGAAAAGACAAAGCTAATGTGCACAAATTTGTTCAAAATTGAACTCGTCACATGCTGCGTTTTGCATTCCATACAGTACCATCATAATTACAATGTCTCCTAGCAAATCATGCAGATTTACTGGGTTTGTGGGTGTACATACATATTTCATGATTACATGTGTGTGTACATCTGTGTGCGAGTAAATATGGCCTTCGGTCAGCATTTAACTTGAAGCAAAGTGGAAGGTCGTAGCCTTTCGAAAGCAAGCCAACATTTTTCATGGCGAAGTAAAGACCTCTGTATCCAATTTCTGAAGTAGATATGACATTTAAGAAAGTTTTGGTTTGGTTTAGTTTTTTTTTGTTTTGAGCCCAAAGTTTACTTTTTTTAGCCCAAAAAGGAGTCATACAGAAAGTCTGTATTAGACAGAACTGAACGACGACAGCGAACAAGAGGGAGAATGTGAGCGGTGTGCGCTCTCAGGCGCTGCCGTTCTCAGCGCCGTCAAAATAAAAGTCCCGCCTCGAACACATCGGACAAACAGAAAAACTTCGCGATATATCGGTCGACCACTAGTCATGACAATGTGTCCTCACACCAGTGTAGTGTAAAAAAATGTGACAGCCAGATATGACAAGATAAAAAAAAATTGGCCACGTTTAGGGAATGTTTGGGTGGATAAAAAAAGTCCCGCCTCGAACACATCGGACAAACAGAAAAACTTCGCGATATATCGGTCGACCACTAGTCATGACAATGTGTCCTCACACCAGTGTAGTGTAAAAAAATGTGACAGCCAGATATGACAAGATAAAAAAAAATTGGCCACTTTTAGGGAATGTTTGGGTGGATAAGGGAACATGGAAAGCAGTTTGTGTGTAGCATTTTGGCTCTTCTGACACATTTATAAGACAACAGCATTTCTAAAGCACTTTCTCTCATTCTGACATGCATCATGAGCACCTCCGTCCATTCAGGGTTCTCCACGCTTCACTTGGCACAAAGCCATTTATTTATATCAAAATGAAATTTGAAGCATCAGATAAAGCATTTAAAACGGTGAGCTGTAGTAATATGCGTGTATTTTGATTGGGAAAACATTTTTGCATTCATGTTTCTACTCTGTTTGTATTCATATGGAAATATGCTATAGAGTAAAGGCCAGTTCACACCAAGAACTATAAAGATAACGATAAAGATATAGTTGTAAAAATCGTTCTCAATATTAAAGAATAGCAGAGTCCACACTACAACTATAACGATAAAGACACAGAGAAACTATATCATTGGAATCACTTTCAGAACGATTTTTTTTTCCAGCTGATGAACGATAAAAATATTGACATCCAATCAGAATCAATCCTGCTGTCACAAGCTCGAGAATTTAAAGAGGTAGACGAGCATGCGTTGAAAATAAACAGACGATATTGTCCTCTGGTGTGGACGCTAATATAGTTATCTTTATAATTATCTTTATAATTTATAATCTTATTGTTATCTTTCTTGGTGTGAACGGGCCTTAGTCCTTTCTTAACCAGGCTTTGTGACTAGTGTTTCAGTTAAAGCATTTCTTAAAATATTATATACTGTATATAACAATATCATATACAGTGCCTCATTTTTTTCACGTTTTGTTATGTTGCAGCATTGTTAAACTGCTTTAAATGACTTTTTTTCCACATCAATCTACACTCCATACACCATGATGGCAAAGCAAAACCAGAAAATGTCACAACTGAAATAAGTACATTGCATAAGTATTCAGTACTTAGCTGAAGCACCTTTACAGCCTTAAGTATTTTTGAGTATGATGCGACAAGCTTTGCACATCAGCATTTGGCAATTATCTGCCATTCTTCACCTCACCTGTTCACCTCTTAAGCTCTGTCAGGTTGGATGGGGACAGACACATTTTCAGGTTTCTCCAGAAATATTTGATTGGGTTCAAGCTCATGCTGTGGCTGGGCCACTCAAGGACATTCACAGAGTTGTCTATAAGCCACGCTTGCTGTGTGTTTAGGTTCATTGTCCTGTTGGAAGGTGAACCTTCTGCCCAGTCTGAGGTTCTGGATGCTCTGGACTGGGTTTTCATTAAGGCTATCTCTATATTTTGGTGCATTGAGCTTTTCTTCTATTCTGATGAGTCCATCAGTCCCTACCACTGAAAAACAGCCACACAGCATGAGGCTGCTACCAGCACACTTTACTTTTGGGATGGTACTCCGCAGGTGATGAGCAGTGCCTGGTTTCCTTCAAACATGATTCTTGGAACTGAGGTTCATCAGACCAGAGAATCTTGTTTCTCACAGTCTGAGGGTCCTTTAGGTGCTTTTTTCAAATTCCAAGTGTGTTTTCATGTGTCTTCACTGAGGAGAGGATTGAGTTTGGCCACACCGCCATAAAGCACAGATCGGTGGAGTGTTGCAGTGATGTTTGTCCTTCTGTAGGTTTCTCCTATCTCCACATATGATCATGGAGCTCAACTAACGTGACCATCAGCTTCTTGGTCACCACTCTAACCAAAGCCCTTCTCCATCAATTGCTCAGTTTGGCCAGGAGGCCAGCTCTAGGAAGAGTCCTAATTGTTCCAAACGTCTTCCATTATGGACAATGGAGGCTACATTCTTCTGTGAACCTTCAATGCAGCAGATTTTTTTCTGAACTCTTCCCCAGATGTGTGGTTTGCTGCAATCCTGTCTCTGAGCTCTACAGGCAGTTTTTTTTTTACATAGTGAGGTAGATATGTGGGGGCGTGTTCGAACGAGCCGTTTTAGGTAGGTGTGGCTAACTCTTAACTTTTATAAAGAATATCTCTTTGGATTTGAGACTTTAGTCTTTGCAACTTTACAGATCTTCTTTATGCACCAAGAGCTTGTAACACTCCAAAGAGAAAGGAAAAAATGAAATCGCATCATATGACCCCTTTAATAAAGGTTTTTGTATGTGTATTTAAATTCTTAACATTTTTAACAGATATTAAAATATAATTGATATATTTTAAATAAATTACTTCTTAAATTGCTTTTTTAACTTTAAAATTACTTTAAAAGAAACATTCTTTCATCATGATTTGTTTTTTGTTTTGTTTTGTTGTTGTTGTTTTTTTGTAGTGAAAAAAAGCCAGTGGGGTGAAAATAAATAAATAAATAAATCTTGCTGGAAACAATTAAAAAATGTATGAAATCATGTTTGACTAGCAAGTACCGCTGTAAGCAAGATGGCGTTGAGATGGTACATGTTGGCAAGTTCTCTCTGAAAATATTGTTTTGTTGGGGGGCGTACTGTCTGCCTAAGCTGTCCCTCTTTGCCCCTTTATCTTCTACCCCTGTGTGTATATGTTTCTCGCACCATATGTCTGAACCCAGCATGCTAGCTTTGCTATCTCGTAAGCTGTGACTAAAGTAACATTTACAAGCAAAATGAATGCTCCTGAGCTAAATTTCAACTGTCCCAGATGAATACTTATGCAATGGAATCATTTCAGTTTTTTATCTTTAATAAATTTGCAAAGATGTTAAAAACCTAATATTTACTTTGTCATTATGGTGTATGGAGAGTAGATTGATGTGGGGAAAAAAAGTAATTTAAAGCAGTTTTACATAAGGCTGCAAAATAACAAAACTTGGAAAAAAATGAAGGGGTTTGAATACTTTCGCAGGGCATCATATACTGTACACACACACACATATATATATATATATATATATACACACACCCAAACCTGGCAGGTCTGGTGTGGTGAAAGGGAAATAAAGGTGACATGCTGCAAGGAGGCGCGCTCCAGCGAAACGAGTAACATGTTTTTCCTTAAGTTATTTATCGCCAGAGTGCTTTTGAAAATAAATAAATAAAACTAACAGCACTCATCAGAAGCTACAATCTCCAGCTCTCAAGGTGCTGCAGAGATTTAAGGCTTTACAAGGTAGCAATGTATAAACCTTTGAATGTTCAGCACCAGTGGTTTCAAAGGGCTTATTTGAAGTTGCTTTAACTGCTGAGAAACGATGAAAGGGAGAGGTAAATTTTCAGGTGGCTCTGAAGAAGCCAGTTTTCAAAACAGGACAGGAAAAAAAAACAAGAATTTTTAACAACCTTATTTTATATGCCCTTTTTTTCATGAACATTTCAGACCAAAGACGTTTTTGTCTTTTGAACTTTTTTGTTGTGTATAAACCATGAAAACACTACAGAGATTGACATCCATTGGTCGACCCTGCCTGTGTTTCTGATCTCTCTGCTTAATAAAGCTTGCACATGGATCCGCATGTCTCACGTTTTGTCAGCCCCGTTACATTATCAACAACAACAACATAAATCTGAGGCTGTTTGATGTTTTTCCTCAAATCTGCTAATTTGGTAAAACGTTTTTTTTTCTCTTCTCAATTAAAGATCATGTGTGTAGTTTCTGTGCTACAAGCAAAATTAAACAGAACTGCAAAAAACAAAAAAATCAAGTATTTATTAACATCTTTTATTTTAAAATTTTGCATTTTAATTTTAGTTTAGTTTTAGTTTTAATCATTTGAATTGCTCATTTTTATTTTTTATATTTCTATATATAGGTAATTTATTTTTATTTTAGTTTGTTATTTTAGTACTTTCCAAGGCAATATTTACCATTTTCATTTTAACTTTTTTCATTTAATAGTTATACTTTATTTCAGTTTACTTTCAATTACTGAAAGCAATTTTTGAATAATTTTGGTTTTAATTTAACAATATCAGCACTTCCGGGAGCATTTTCTTAGCATGTAATAATATTAATGATGCTGTGATTATATATTAATTCATCCAATGATTAATGTTCGTATTCTTATTGTGATCATAATGTCTTAATACTAGGATTTGTTCTGTGTTAAGAAGTAATAGTCAGCAGGCAAGTGCTTCGTATCCCATCAGTCAAGATGTTTGGAAAGAAACCCTGTGACATTCATGGCCTTCTTCGACCTCTCTAGTAGAGTGTGTTGACAAGATGTGTATGCACTCATCCTCCGCTATATTTACAGAGCTTCTAACAGCCATGAAGGGCTCTTGACTGTTTCATGGCAACTTGTGCCACTTGGGAAAACACTTAATTCGGAGTGTCCTGGTTGCTCAGATCCTGCCACTGGGAATCAGAGTTCAAGCACACACCAAAGTTATTTGTCACTTTAAACATCTACAATACCTTGAACATATGACATTTTCATGAATTTCAGTTGAATAGCAAGTTCTATGTAGTTATTACTTAAATAAAAAACAGTAAAAGTTTTTTTTTTCTTTCATGCACAAACATCTCAGAATCTTCCAAGAGACACATTCCTTCTGTACAAGCTTTTTGTCTCCGTCATCCGCGCATTGTCTCTGTTTCTGTCTCTCAGTAGGTGCTAGCTCACAGCGAGGGGCTGAGAGGAGTGTGTAGCCCCTGGCCTGCTGCTGAATCAAAAGCAAGCAGTGAGAAACCTGCTGGAAATGGGGCTTGCTGATTTGATGTGCGTGGCAGGGCAGCTTTGAACCCCAGTTGCTGGGTGTGCAGATAAAAGCTACATTACCATCCTGCTCATTTTCTAAAGATCAACATCCTGCAGCCACAGAGAATGGCGTGCAATCAGCCAATAAAGCACCGACATGCCACGATTCTATACTCATTGCCAATCATATCTGATAACAGTAGCCTGTTCTCTGGCAGCCCTACCTCCTATTAATGTTCTGCCTATTGCCGGTCACATTTCACCGCAGATCATTACCAGTGCAGGACTGAACATTTTTCATCCACATGGTCTATGGCAGGGATTCCTAAACTTTTTTTAATCAGCCGAACCCCTTTGACCTAAAATATTTAGTTAAAAATATATCCCCTGAGGTTTTAAGTAAATATTTCAATAATTCAGCATCACACGTGAATTTTCACGGTCCCAATGTAGGTTAGTGTTCATAAGACATGCAGGCAGACAAATAAAATATTTCATCTTCATTTAATTTAGGGTTGTGCCGATAGACGATAGTATCGTGTATTGCCGATAGTCAGAGACATCGACGATAGCAGATGTCTTTATCGATAGTCAAGACGATATTAGGCTCATTCTCCTATTAATGTATTAATAATAATAATAATAATAATTAATAATAATGCGCGTGCGTGCAAATGAGGAGCCTGTAGCCGGTGGAGGAGTCTCCAACCACAAACACAGACACATATCGTCTGCTGATGTAAGGTATTTTGTTGCACTTGAACAAGTAATCTGAACGGCCTATATATGTGCAATATTTTAACCGAGCCCTCACTAACTGAGTTTAATGTCACAGTTATGTTAGAATGCATCTCATTTTTGTTTCTGTGGCGGTGCGTCGGGCTCATCATTGGGCGCGCGGTCCGGAGCGCTGTATGACTAATGTATCTGTTTAAATTTACTCCAAATATATGAACTTACCTGTTTTAAATACTTTATATTTAACGTGTTCGTTTATGTCCAATATTTAGTGTTAAACTGTTGGTCTTTAAAATAAATCTACTTTTGATTTTCACCGTTGACTGATTTTGCAGACCAGGGGTGCGTTTCCCAAAAGCAACTATGGTCGCAAATTCCGTCGTTATCAATAGATTTCAATGGAACTAACTACCATAGTTAGCTAACGATGCTTTTGGGAAACGCTCCCCAGACTGATAACTTCCGTGCTCTGATGCGGCAAACGTGTCACAGGACGCGCGGTCCTAATAGCGATGTATGACTGTTGTATCCGAATATATATGAACTAGCTGTTTTAAATATTTTTGTATTTAACATGTTAGTTTATCAGTATGTTTGAAAGTATATTATTTAGATTTGTGGTGCTTCCATAGGCTCCCTCACTCTCTTGCGCGCGCGCGTGGTTTAAAACACCAAATAGTTATGAAATAGCCTATGACAAGTACAGAGAGTCTCTCTCTTGCCCCCACCCACCCATGCACGATAATATCGTCTATCGGTGATCTCACGGACTGGCGACATGACGATTTGAAAAATGACCATATCGCCCAACACTAATTTATTTATGCATTTATTTATCCTCCTTATGATTTAATTAGTCAGCTTTTCATCAACTTACGAACCCTTTGCTGTTCCCTCACAAACCTATTATACAACTTATTATATAAACTTATACAAAATGTATTGAAAAGTTTAATCAGGTACAAGCATCATGTAACGCCCCTGTGGACTGTTTATTGTGGTTTCTTCCCCTTTTGTTGGTTTAGCCCGTACTAATCATTAGTTAATTACCCTCATTGTGCTCACCTGTCTGCCACTAATAGTCCACCCTATATTAGTTCCTGTCTGTCTGAGCTTTAGTTTGTCGGTTATTGTGAATGTTACCCCGAGTGTGTGTGTCTCACCTGCCTAAACCTGCCTTGTTGTGTCTACATTAAAAGTCATTATTGGAATTCTTGTCGTCGTCCTGCCTGCCTCCACACACCGTGTCGTGACATATATATATGGCAACATTTCTCAATTTCAATTAAGTTCTAGTAGTAAAATAACTAAAACTGAACACACCAGCCCCACTCAGGACCCTGAGCCCAGCCCCCCATCTCCCTGCGGTACGGAGCATAAGCCTGAGCCCACCGATGACGGAGAGCCATTTCCCGCCACGATCCACGAGGCGGAGCGAAACCCCGCGGCTGAGAAGAGGATCGCCTCGGATGTTGATAAATAGTCATATAATCAATCTCTGCTATGCTGCATCGTGAACAGAAACATATTTTTGGGTTTGTATCTTTACACACCAGCACATAATCTTTTGGGGGGCTGGTTGTAGTTGACTTTTCCAGCTGGCTTCAGCTCATAGAATTATTTTAGCATAAAATGTTCTGATTAATCCTTAACAGCACAGTATTTTTAACACTTTTACTTTTCCCTTTCTGCAGCTTAGCATTGCTCACATATCCATACAAGTGTGAGATTTGGCTCTTTATAACTTTAGATCCTTATTTTTTTTATGTATCATTTAGTGCTGTGTTCGATACATCGATACAACAATGTATCATCACAGAGAATTGAAAAGAAAAGACTAGAGGTGTGACCTCGGCATCCTGGCCAAATTTGCCCATTGGCCTCTGATCATCATGGCCTCCTAACAATCCCCATATCTACTGATTGGCTTCATCACTCTGTCTCCTCTCCACCAATAAGCTGGTGTGTGGTGGGCGTTCTGGCGCACTATGGCTGCCGTCGCATCATCCAGGTGGATGCCGCACACTGGTGGTGGATGAGGAGATACCCCCTGACAATGTAAAGCGCTTTGAGCGCCTAGAAAAGCGCTATATAAATGTAATGAATGAATTAATTAAAATTAAAGGTTACACTTTACTTGAAGGGGTGTTCATAAGACTGACATGACACCTTCATAATCATGACATGACACATGT
>NW_015639533.1:141576-149931 GCF_001515625.1 Sinocyclocheilus rhinocerous | reverse complement strand
ATAGGCTATAACAAGGTTTAATCTGGCCGCAGAGGAACACAACTGGGTTGCCTGATATAAAGAGACGTGCCGCAACGTGATCTGTGTGAGTGACTGAGCCCATTATTATTTATGGGCTTAAAAACAAGATGCAAACAATCAGAATATTGTACCTGGTGGGGAGTGCCCAATGTAAACATGAAACATATGCCATTACCTATATTGTACTGTGGTACAGTTATGGAGGCCCTTCGTAATGCAGAGGTCAGCTGTCTGCTAAATGGCACTATAGTATGCCGTGTTTAATAAACAGCTGTTTTACTAAATTCTTCTGAGGTGAAATTCAGTGCAGTCCCGTATCGTGATACGTATCGTATCGTGACTTTGTAACTCCAAACTTCAAATTTAGAGGGCCTCCTGTAGCTGTGTTCAGTCTCATTTATATAAAGACTGATTATTTTGTACATTAATTTGCTTTAGCAGGCTCCAGGCCAGAGTTTCTGCACCAGTATGAGCACTCAACTAAAAACAGTTTTTTCCTAAACTATAGTTAGAGATTTTTTTTTCCTTCATTTATCATGCTTTCTCCTGTAACATATTTGCTTCAGGATATAAGAAGTACTGTAGGTTACAAACCTCTGTTATATCTCTCCTATCTTCACTAAAATGTATATTTCATTGCACTGCCATCCAGTTTCTACCATTATCTTCTTTTTGAAGCGCTGTTGAATATGGAAATGAGTTTTTTAGTCGATTGCCTCGATTTCGAACAAATGTTCTCACCGAGAACACGTCCGCGGAGCGGACCATCAGCGTATGCTTTCGGAAGTATAAATACAAGTAGTCCGTGTCCGCGCTGTCCGTGTACGCGTCCGGATTGCTCATGCGGAAAGTATAACACAGGCTTTACAGATGTTGGTTTTGTTTGTATGATTATTTTTCATTTCACAGATGTGCTTGGGTATGAAGATAATCAGTCAAAATTTCAACCTCATTTTATTTAGGAACTAAAGTTTCATTATTCAGAAAAGAAACAAAAAAATTAGTTCTGCCTGAAGGACGCATGTACTTTTTATGTAAAAACTAAAATCTGATAGACAATGGATTCTTTGAAGTATCAAGCCATTTTGGCAAAGATTGGGATGCCTTCGGTGCAGAAACTAAAGCTTGATGATAAATGGACTTTCCTGCAGGACATCCATCCCTAAGTATACATCCAAATCTACTGAAGTTTGGTTCAGGGATCAGTCATGGAATGTTCTTACGTGGCCTGTTCAGTCTTCAAACTTAAATCTCATTGAAAATATTTGGTGGAATTTAAAGAAAATAGTGACAACATTAAAAAAAACAAAGACTTTTTCAAGTGAGGAATTGGCCACGATTGCAGTAGAGAGGTGACAGAAGCTTCTAAGCACTTACAGGCAGTGTTTTAAAAGATTCTGCACAAAATGTGACTTAATAAATGTGAATAATTTTGTGCATGAATGTTTAGAGCCAATAATATTTATTGATTTACTTTATCCCTTTTTCAACAACTTTACATTCTCAGAATCACTCAAATGTGTATTAATAAACTTTCTATAATAGTTTACCGATGTCTTTGTTGAATTGTTTTCATAAAACTTTGATGGATGGATGGATGGGTTTAATTCCTTTAGTGATTTATTCTTAGCAAATTACTGGTATAGAGTCAGCTGAAAGAAGCTTGTTGAGTATTCACTGACATTTGCTTAAATTGAAGTTCAAAATCTCTGAGGTTTACATAGCAGATGAAGGAAGCAGTGCCCTTTAAATAGGACACCTCCCTAACCTTAAAGTCTGATAACCCAAGATTGTTGATTATAAAAAAATGAGTGGGCCAACTTGCTCTCGTGGACTTGTTTGCTGAAATTAAAATTGCAAAAAGTTTGTGTGGAGCAGAGAATACACAGCCTGCGGGACGTATGTATGTGAATCATCTAAAAACTTTCTTTAATAAGACAGCTCATCTCGGCGGACCCCCTACAGAAATAGAGTTGTCAGATACCTTATTGAGTGCTGAAATGCTTGGCACTTACCACACAAGGCTGGAATGATACGGGAAGCCACGAGAATAGATGGGACACATTTTTTTAACAGTTTTCAGTGTTGCTGCGAGCCTTGAATTGTGCAGATCCATCATTATTGTGGTATGCAGTACTTTTAGAGGAGCCGCTGTCTTTTCTTGCTGGTGAATTAGCAGGGATCTGAAATGCAGAATAAACAGATGTGATTTTGCTCTGACTGTGGTGACTGGGGAAATGTAGATTTGACATTACAATTGATGGCCTTTTTTGTCTGACTCTAATGGAGTTTTTTCCATCGTTAAAGTCTCAGTTGTTTGGATCTTGCACACTCGGATACCTCCATTTGTTTCCAGGCTGTCAGAGTACTGCACTACTAAAGATGAAGCCCTTTTTATTCAAACTACATACAGAAATATAACGATGCATTTAACAATACAAATAGCTTGGGACGAACATGACATATTTTTTATTATTATTTCACTGCCATTGTTTACAATGCAAAAAAAAAAACGAATCAGTGTTTTTATCCTATTTTACAGTAAAAAAAAAAAAAATTCTAAACATCCAAGATATGTTATGTTTATATGTATATTTCTAATATATTCTTCTGTTATATTTCTGATATATTTTCAGTGAGAGCACAGAGAATAATGATATGGATGTAATATAGATTATTAAATGTGTGTTATAAAATGTTAAACATTTGAACATATTAACTATATATTATCTCATTAAATATACAAACATAATTAGAGAATATATCTTGAATTAAGTTTTGAATCATAATTTACTTGCCTTTTTTAAATATTCTTCAAATTTGGCAAAACTGTCACCAGAATGACTCTTTTGATCCATCATATGATGAACTAAACTAGATTTGGCTGCCAAATTGGTCTTTATTTAAAAGATATTTTGAAAGCTCACACGTCTGATGTAATTTCAAAGATAGCACAATCATCAGCCTTTTTTGTTTGCTCTTTTCTCCTGTTTCTCTACAGGTGGTGAGGTGCCCTACACGACTTTGGCTACAAGGATGATGATGGGGGTTTGGTGGCTCTTTGCTCTGATAGTCATCTCCTCCTACACAGCAAATCTGGCTGCTTTCCTCACCATCTCCCGCATCGAGAACTCCATTCAGTGAGTGCACACGTTTATTCAAAGTGTCACTCTTGCAGCTAGCATCAAACACTGTAATCATCCGCACAATAACAAAACAACAAGCAACTTTCTTTAGCTTTCGATCTTCATCTCAGTTAAATATGTTGTTGTGTAGTTTAAGCATCACTAACAAAGATAGGATTTTCTGGCTTTTGTTGTGTTTGGATAGGAACGGTATTAATTGAGCAGCATTCTTCCAGTGAAAATGTCTGTCCTGTTCTTAGGCAACAAAAATGTGTCTAATATAGTCCAGACACAAAAGGTGTTTTCAGTCAGACTGTGTGTATATAAATACTCACGAGACCTCAATACAGGTTTCATGGTGCTCCTGCTTCACAAATCAGTTAACACGTACGTGTGTGTGTGTGTGTGTGTGTGTGTGTCCCTTTAGAATTAAATATGTACACAGTTTGGATTAAATGAATCCATGTCAAATTTTTTAATTAGCATGATTTTGTGTTTTGCTTTGGTACCGAAATTGGTACCGAGAACCGTGGATTTTCACTGGTATTGGTACCGAATACTGAAATTTTGGTACCGTGACAACACTACCCAGAAGCGAGTTGTGAACCTGACATTGCGCGTGTGTGTGTAGAAGATCTCCTGGGGGCATGCAAACTCCCTGTTTTAATTTCCTGTGGCACAAATTAGATCTATCATTCTAGTGAGAATGACGTCAGATGTCTCTGCACCAGTGATTCATTTAACCACTTGGTTGAGTGCACAGAGACGAAAACGCTGCTTTTTCCATTTTGAAACGGTGATTTTTGAAGTGTATCTTTTTAAAATACATTTAATTAGTGATGAGGTGGTACATTTTAAACCAGAACGGCTGCTGCTCTTCACGTTATGAAGATCATGGCCTTCTATTGTTAGCTTTCAGAAGTCAGGAATATGTCATTTCTATAAATACTAGTAAAAAAAACCATTTTTTTTATGTGACGGGTGGATGTATAATTGGTGACGAATCTTGTCAAGCATCAAAAAACAACAAATTCTGAATGTTATATGAGAGTATAACTTTTGAACATTTGAAAAAGACTGAAATTACGTCACTTCCTATTAGTTTGAGGTGGTGGTGGTTTGAGTGTGTTGAGTATTGTTTTTATCATTTTTTTTTTTAACTAGCTATAATTCATTTTAATTGTAACCCTGTAAAACCTGTCATATGTAACAATAGTCAAAAAACTTTATATGGACAAAATTTTAAATGAACTTCTTTCCCAATAATGTCTAAGATGTTATTTAAATGCTTAGTTTAATGATCAAATCTCTGTAGTTATTGTTGTGGGGGCAAAACATAAAATACAATGATGGAGAGGTGTACAAATAAACATTCCTCAAAACCCTAATACATCATATTTCATACTCACATTTTAACATTTAAAAAAAAATCATGTATGGATAATCAAGCAAACCTAAGCTGACTTAGTCCAGTAAAGTGTTCATGTTTAAATTTAGCTAACAATATACAGTTATTCTTACATTTGCTTTATTTAAAAAAAAAAAGATAAACTATCGTAATCCTTTCCAGTCACTGCCTTGACTCAGCCCACTATGGGATGTCACTAATCAAGTGCAGTAATTAGACTAATCAGACTCACTAGTGGCCAGCAGGCACAGAGTGAACTGTATTTTGTAATAACATGTACTCTGTGATTTCTAATGTCTCACATGTGGTTAATCAAATTCAGTGATGACTAGCAGTGATAAAGTTAATTGTGCTTGTAACGATCCTCGTCTCCATCATATAACCATGTAGGCGATTTGGGGAGGGGGCGTTACTAGGGAAAATTAGAGTATTTAGTATTTATTTTTTCAGAGATCTCAGTTTGTTTATTTTTCTTTGCATTAGATTATCATTAATGAGCTTGTGCTTAGATCGCTTGATTCTAGCTCTATGCACCTAATTAGGATTTCCATAAATTTAAATGTATTATCTTTTAATGTGTAGACGATGGCAGGGTCATTGCAGAAATAATTACAGCCTAAACTCTGCACCCAGGGGTCTGTTGTATTTAAAATACACAATTCAGTCAGGATGAGCTGAAAGATTTATGAGACCAACTGGGTGTTGGGGTGAGTTCACAATTACATAGTTGTTAGAGGAGATTCAGTACTTAATAGATTTAAAGTCGTTGCAGTTTGTTTAGTTTCATATTCTTTTGTTGCTGTGAGAATTTTAAGCAAGAAAGATAGGGGACCAAAAGGAGGAGCGTTAGTTCATCAGTCTCTTTTTATCGACTTTACTGATCCTAACCCAGTGTTAATTAAATCAGGGCGACGTCAACTTATCAACAACTCTCACTTACCCCACATAGCTCTTAACCAGTAAACACAAAATCTATACATTCACTCGTTTTATTCATCTGGCTGGTCCTCAAGGAATTCAGACGAACGCTGTGTACTTATTTGATATCGAATGCATTTGTGTGAAACTTTTTCAGCGCGTCTGAATTCTGAGGTAAGTATCAAAAGCACGAATCAATGCCCGCAACTGTGGAAACTGATTTTTTTTTTTGTTTTGTTTTACTTTTGCACATGCTGGCACAGTGATGGCTCGGATTCAGCTGTAGACGTTTAGAGAAAGGATTTATCATCTTCTGAGTGAGGAAAAACACTTCAGATGGATGTTGTTTGTGCTGATTGCTATTGTTTTGAATGACCGTGCCACTGATTTGCTGGATTTCACTTTTATCCCAAAACAGCATGAAAATGCCATCCAATTTGCCTTTTTAACAGAGAAAAGTACTAAAGACTGTACTGCAGCCTTAATGTTTAAATATGCATTACAATGTGCCCTTGTGAGGAAGCGTGTTTGAATATTCATGCATATTGTTAAATCGGTTTAGAAGTTTAAAAAAAAATTATTTAAGAAACAGATTGTTCAATGCGGCTCCATACGTGTCGGATTTCAACATGGCTGTGAGATGCATCCGTCTGTGAAGGTGAAGGAGGGCCAGGCTACAGGCTTCTCGAGATTTTTTTTTTTTTTTCTGCACTCTCAGTTTGCTAGCCATGCCAGTTTGCCTGCGGTCTGGCTAGTTACAGTCACTCTGTGCCATAGATGACAGTTTTCCTGGGCAAAGCAAAGAGATCAGCTAAGCGGCCATAGCATTTGAATGCCGCCAGATGGTCACCTATAAAGGGTTTGAAAAAGCATATACACAGATAGATTGCTATTCTTGAGGCTAACTGAATTTTGCAGTAACAAGAACACATTGCCGCATTGCAAATGTTCCGCTAGTATTAAAAATTACCGAGATGGATTTAACTGCAGTCAACAGAATCTATAAATATTGCAACCTATAGCAAATCTACAACAGTCAGTCTACTTGCTCAACCCTGACCCTGTTTGAAGACCTCATTTTCTGGCTTTTAGTGCATGGTATTTAACTGTGAGGACATCGATATACTAGTGTACTCATAAATGTAGAAGAATGCTTTTAAAATATGCAGTTTTTCTCTTTCAGGAAAACACATGTAAAATATTGAAGACTCATCCTGCACTACGCAGATTTTCTCCAGATTTTCTCTAGAATGCTAAAAATAACTGTAAAATGAGTAAAAAAAAAAATTTTTTTTTAAAAGTAAAAAGCTGTGTTGGCAAAGCTGAATTTTCAGCATCATTACTCCAGTCTTCAGTGTCACATAATCACTCAAAAATCATTCTAATATGCGGATTTGCTGCTCGTGAAACATTTTTTCTTATTGTCAATGTTAAAAATAGTTGTTGTTTGTTTTTTTTCGTCAAAATTCTTTGATTAACAAAGTAGAAAATAATATAAAATATAAAAGATAAGCATTAATTTGAAAGATAATTTTTGTAACATTGTAAATGTCTTTACTGTTACTTTTGATCAGTTGAATGCATCCTTGCTGAATAAAAGAATTAATTTCTTAAAAAATAAATTCTTACTGACCCCAAACGTTTAAATGGTAGTATATATATTATATTACAAATCTATTATATTATAAGCACTACCTTAAAACTTATTATTATTATTCATTAAAAACATGTATTAATATTAGTAGTAGTAGTAATAGTAGTATTTAATATACCATTCTCTAAACTGTATTATCTGTGTCTTATGATTTGTTATTCTTAACAGAATTTAGAAGTTTAAAAAGATTGTGTAGTATGAGGTGGCTGACTATAACAAGTAGCAAATCATCATTTATGATTGTGACAACAAAAGCCTGTTAGCTACTTCAAAAACTTTAAACTTTCTATTTTAATAAGAAATATGTCGACACGGGAGAGAAAACTGTTTTTAGTGCTTCTATATTAGGTGCACAGTGACCCACAGAGTAGAACACAAAGACAAAGGACTTACATTAGCATTGAAAGCAAAATTTCACTGAACGGACCAGCGTTTTTCAGCAGTCCTTCAGTGGTGTTTTATGGTACTGTGGGGTTCTCACGGGTCATTTTTATGGCAATTCTCCATGCAAACAACACCCGACACATAGCCACAATTCTTAGGGAGGGGCGGGGATTAAGTGCCAAGATTAATTGGGAGCAATAAAAGATTAACATTTGTGGGCAAGTTCATTAAACCTTCAAAGGGTGCTCGCGGAGTTAAGTACTAGAAGAAGACGACAGCTGTCTGATGTAATAATATTTGATAAATTAGAGGTCAGTCCAACTATCTGCTGGAATCTCAGTGGCACCAACCCACGCTTTCTGCTGTCATTGACATGATGCTCAAATGTATAGAAATATTACTATAGAGTTAATCATGTTGAATATTAACACATTACGAAAGCACTAATTTGTATCATTATCAGTTTTCTAAATGAAGCGAGACTTAATGAAACGCTTTGATGAACTGCAGTATTTTGATCACGGCGTGAGGGGAAACAGAGAAGCCTTCATCTTTATTGTGTTCTCCAATTATTTGCTTAATATAAATATTACTGCGGGGAATTACTGTCCCTTGGTTGGCTAACTTTTAATTAGATGTAAGATATTAACACAAATTGCTGAATAAACAGTATTCGACATAACATGCGTGGGTGAGCGTGCTGGATGGATTTATACTCACTTACACTGGTACAATTAAGCTCAAACGTGTGGGTATTTATATATCCAGACTGTAGACTGCAAATAATATTTTAATCGTTAAATTATTACGCCCCCAGGCATCAACCCAATAATGTTGTTTCTCAA
>NW_015639533.1:134466-141110 GCF_001515625.1 Sinocyclocheilus rhinocerous | reverse complement strand
GACATAAACAAAACCGGACAGAGAACTCAAAACAATAAACACTTTAAATACACATGACTAGAGGATGGGATGACGAGACACACCTGGAACTAATGAAACAATAATTAAACATAAGGGAAAACTGGGTCATGGAACACGTGGGGAGCAAAACACAAATCACGGAACAGAGTCTGACACAGTCATAGAGTTTACTGAGTTTTGAAATAACGTGTGCTCTGTGATTTATAGTGCCTCACATGTGGTTAATCAAATTCAACGATGACTAGCAGTGATAGAGTTAATTGTGCTTGTAACAATCCTCGGTTCCTTTATCATATAACCATGTAGGCGATTTGGGGAGGGGGCATTACTAGGGAAAATGAGAGTATTTAGTATTTATTTTCTCAAGATCTCAGTTTGTTTTTCTTTGCATTAGATTATCATTAATGAGCTTGTGCTTAGATCGCTTAATTCTAGCTCTATGCACCTAATTAGGATTTCCATAAATTTAAATGTATTATCTTTTAATGTGTAGACGATGGCAGGGTCATTACAGAAATAATTACAGCCTAAACTCTGCACCCAGGGGTCTGTTGTATTTAAAATACACAATTCAGTCAGGATGAGCTGAAAGATTTATGAGACCAACTGGGTGTTGGGGTGAGTTCACAATTACATAGTTGTTAGAGGAGATTCAGTACTTAATAGATTTAAAGTCGTTGCAGTTTGTTTAGTTTCATATTCTTTTGTTGCTGTGAGAATTTTAAGCAAGAAAGATAGGGGACCAAAAGGAGGAGCGTTAGTTCATCAGTCTCTTTTTATCGACTTTACTGATCCTAACCCAGTGTTAATTAAATCAGGGCGACGTCAACTTATCAACAACTCTCACTTACCCCACATAGCTCTTAACCAGTAAACACAAAATCTATACATTCACTCGTTTTATTCATCTGGCTGGTCCTCAAGGAATTCAGACGAACGCTGTGTACTTATTTGATATCGAATGCATTTGTGTGAAACTTTTTCAGCGCGTCTGAATTCTGAGGTAAGTATCAAAAGCACGAATCAATGCCCGCAACTGTGGAAACTGATTTTTTTTTTTGTTTTGTTTTACTTTTGCACATGCTGGCACAGTGATGGCTCGGATTCAGCTGTAGACGTTTAGAGAAAGGATTTATCATCTTCTGAGTGAGGAAAAACACTTCAGATGGATGTTGTTTGTGCTGATTGCTATTGTTTTGAATGACCGTGCCACTGATTTGCTGGATTTCACTTTTATCCCAAAACAGCATGAAAATGCCATCCAATTTGCCTTTTTAACAGAGAAAAGTACTAAAGACTGTACTGCAGCCTTAATGTTTAAATATGCATTACAATGTGCCCTTGTGAGGAAGCGTGTTTGAATATTCATGCATATTGTTAAATCGGTTTAGAAGTTTAAAAAAAAATTATTTAAGAAACAGATTGTTCAATGCGGCTCCATACGTGTCGGATTTCAACATGGCTGTGAGATGCATCCGTCTGTGAAGGTGAAGGAGGGCCAGGCTACAGGCTTCTCGAGATTTTTTTTTTTTTTTCTGCACTCTCAGTTTGCTAGCCATGCCAGTTTGCCTGCGGTCTGGCTAGTCACAGTCACTCTGTGCCATAGATGACAGTTTTCCTGGGCAAAGCAAAGAGATCAGCTAAGCGGCCATAGCATTTGAATGCCGCCAGATGGTCACCTATAAAGGGTTTGAAAAAGCATATACACAGATAGATTGCTATTCTTGAGGCTAACTGAATTTTGCAGTAACAAGAACACATTGCCGCATTGCAAATGTTCCGCTAGTATTAAAAATTACCGAGATGGATTTAACTGCAGTCAACAGAATCTATAAATATTGCAACCTATAGCAAATCTACAACAGTCAGTCTACTTGCTCAACCCTGACCCTGTTTGAAGACCTCATTTTCTGGCTTTTAGTGCATGGTATTTAACTGTGAGGACATCGATATACTAGTGTACTCATAAATGTAGAAGAATGCTTTTAAAATATGCAGTTTTTCTCTTTCAGGAAAACACATGTAAAATATTGAAGACTCATCCTGCACTACGCAGATTTTCTCCAGATTTTCTCTAGAATGCTAAAAATAACTGTAAAATGAGTAAAAAAAAAAATTTTTTTTTAAAAGTAAAAAGCTGTGTTGGCAAAGCTGAATTTTCAGCATCATTACTCCAGTCTTCAGTGTCACATAATCACTCAAAAATCATTCTAATATGCGGATTTGCTGCTCGTGAAACATTTTTTCTTATTGTCAATGTTAAAAATAGTTGTTGTTTGTTTTTTTTCGTCAAAATTCTTTGATTAACAAAGTAGAAAATAATATAAAATATAAAAGATAAGCATTAATTTGAAAGATAATTTTTGTAACATTGTAAATGTCTTTACTGTTACTTTTGATCAGTTGAATGCATCCTTGCTGAATAAAAGAATTAATTTCTTAAAAAATAAATTCTTACTGACCCCAAACGTTTAAATGGTAGTATATATATTATATTACAAATCTATTATATTATAAGCACTACCTTAAAACTTATTATTATTATTCATTAAAAACATGTATTAATATTAGTAGTAGTAGTAATAGTAGTATTTAATATACCATTCTCTAAACTGTATTATCTGTGTCTTATGATTTGTTATTCTTAACAGAATTTAGAAGTTTAAAAAGATTGTGTAGTATGAGGTGGCTGACTATAACAAGTAGCAAATCATCATTTATGATTGTGACAACAAAAGCCTGTTAGCTACTTCAAAAACTTTAAACTTTCTATTTTAATAAGAAATATGTCGACACGGGAGAGAAAACTGTTTTTAGTGCTTCTATATTAGGTGCACAGTGACCCACAGAGTAGAACACAAAGACAAAGGACTTACATTAGCATTGAAAGCAAAATTTCACTGAACGGACCAGCGTTTTTCAGCAGTCCTTCAGTGGTGTTTTATGGTACTGTGGGGTTCTCACGGGTCATTTTTATGGCAATTCTCCATGCAAACAACACCCGACACATAGCCACAATTCTTAGGGAGGGGCGGGGATTAAGTGCCAAGATTAATTGGGAGCAATAAAAGATTAACATTTGTGGGCAAGTTCATTAAACCTTCAAAGGGTGCTAGCGGAGTTAAGTACTAGAAGAAGACGACAGCTGTCTGATGTAATAATATTTGATAAATTAGAGGTCAGTCCAACTATCTGCTGGAATCTCAGTGGCACCAACCCACGCTTTCTGCTGTCATTGACATGATGCTCAAATGTATAGAAATATTACTATAGAGTTAATCATGTTGAATATTAACACATTACGAAAGCACTAATTTGTATCATTATCAGTTTTCTAAATGAAGCGAGACTTAATGAAACGCTTTGATGAACTGCAGTATTTTGATCACGGCGTGAGGGGAAACAGAGAAGCCTTCATCTTTATTGTGTTCTCCAATTATTTGCTTAATATAAATATTACTGCGGGGAATTACTGTCCCTTGGTTGGCTAACTTTTAATTAGATGTAAGATATTAACACAAATTGCTGAATAAACAGTATTCGACATAATATAAGTGGGTGAGCGTCTGCGCAACAAAGCTGATGGATGGATTTATACTCACTTGCACTGGTACTATTAAGCTGAAACGTGGGTATTCATGCATCCACATTGTAGGTTTTGCAAATAATGTTTTAATTGTTAAATTATTACGCCCCCAGGCATCAACCCAATAATGTTGTTTCTCAACATTTCCGATTGTAATATGTTTCAATGTTCCCCTCCAGGTCTCTGCAGGATTTGGCTAAGCAGACAGACTTGCCGTACGGCACGGTTCTGGACTCGGCCGTCTACGACCAGGTCCGCAGTAAAGGCATGAACCCTTTTGAGAGGGACCCAATGTACTCGCAGATGTGGAGGATGATCAACCGGACTGGAGGAGCCGAAAACAACGTGGAGGAATCGAAAGAAGGCATCCGGAAGGTAGGGTGCTCCGGGCGCTATAACTGCCGCCACCATTAATCTAATTACGGTGCTTAACTAAGCAACGGTTTGTGAAGATAGCGCTAATGTTCTCTGAATAGAGATATCAAAGCAAAAATGCACTAATGTGGCTTAATGGTGCTTGAGTTATGAGTGATTTAACTCTGAAAATTCCCCCACCGAATTCCCATACTAATTAGGTGCGGGTTAATGCCTTATTTGTTAACCCACGATTTTTTATTCCTCTCTTCCAAGCGTGTTTTCATTTGGAATTTTAAACGAGCTTGAGCGCTGCAATTAAAAAGGCTGGTAGGCGAGTGAAGTATGAAGGCAGAGGGTCTGCGCCGCCTTCCGATCTTGTGAGAATACTAAAGAGTAAATGGCTGACTAAAGTGTTTTGTTAATGTGATATCATCTCACAGGTGTTCGGTTAAATATTGTATGACAAGGTGACACCTCTGTCTTGCCAGAAGCGTCACCCTCCTTTAGCCTCCCCTTCCTTTGCCTCTTCTGTCTCGTCTGCCTGTCTTCCTCTGTGGCATGTAGGCTTCAGAGCGCCCCCTTGTGACTGACTCCTGGAGTTTCTCTCAGTATTTATGACCACGACGTGATTTACATTTCAGCCATTTAACTGATGCTTTCACCTAAACTGATTTTATAAGACGTGCTTCTGCTTTTGTATTTTTGCAAGCAATTGTACACCAAAATGTATAATCTTTAAATATTTTGATTATAAATTATTTTATGTATTATATGTTAAACTGGCCTTATTTTCACTTTGGGTAATCCTTCAGTTGACATCATAAAAGCCATATTAAAAGGAATAGTCAACCCAAATATGACAATTCTATCATTATTTACTCCTCAACCCTCATGTTGTTTGAGATCTGTATGACTGACTGTTTTTCTGTGGAACACAAAGGAAGATATTTTGAAGAATGTCAGTACCCAAACTGTTTTGGTTCCTATTGACTTCCATAGTATGAACAAAATGCAATGTATGTCAGTAGGAATTAAATGGTTTGGTTGCCAGCATTCTTCAAAATATCTTCTATCGTCAGCCATACAGGTTTAGAATGACATGAGAGCAAGTACATGATAACAGAATCTTCATTTTTGGAGTGAACTGTATCTTTAAGCCTCCCACAGCATTTAAAATTTTGTATAACTCTGTAGAGGTGAAACAGTTATGTGTGTTGTTAAATGCAATATTGACTTTAAATTAATTCTATTCCCAGCAGAGACAATGTTGACTTTTTGGCACACTTTTTATATGCAGAAAACAGAATAAAAACGATGATCTTAAAATAAATTACGAACTGACTTTTGGCAAATAGATGCACATAATGTACTCTACGACAATAAAGTGTTTAAGAATACACAACAAATAACAAATGGAGAAAAGTGAAACAGAAGCCTTTCTGCCACTGTGACATTTTCTCTTCTCATTTATTACATAAATAGCCTTGCAGACTCTTTGTAAGCACAGGCAAATGTTCTTCTTAGAATTTTCAGCCAAAAAGTAAGTTCTGTCACCATTTACTCATTGACTTTCTTCCATGGAACAACATCGGAGAATGTCTGAGCTTTTATATTGCATACAGTGAAAGTGAATGGAGGACAGGTACTGTCAAGCTTAAAAATTACCATAAAGTAGGCCATATAACTTACTTGAAGTCTTCTGAAACCATACTGTATCTTTTTGTTTTGATCAACTAAACGTAATGTCTTGAAAATATTGCTTAAAAATAAAAAAAAATGCTTTGAAAAAAAGCATTTTCATCATTCACTTTCATTATATAGAAAAGAGCAGCTTGGACATTCTTCTGTATATAAGACTTTTTGTGTTCTACAGGTAAAAAAAAAAAAAAGTAAAGGTTTTGGAACAACATGACAGTCGGTAAATGATGATGAATTTCATTTTTGGGTGAAGTATCCCTTTAAAGAATCAAAGAACAGCCGCAGAATTCATTGTGTAACAGCAGGACTTGTCGCAGCTTGTGAGATCCATAATAAAGGAGTATCTGGTACACTGGACAAACATCTGCTCTGATTTCCCCAGCAAATATTTACCATGTTTATTCTCAATTGTATTCATCTCTTCTCTGAGCTAGTCATGTGCTAATGCTGAGAGCCCCTGTTTGTCTCATTTTTCAATAATAGGAGCAGACTGGGAATTTCATTTCACTGCTAAGGAAGATGCTTTCATAATTCATGAGCAGAGCATACAAGATTTCAATTTTTATGGCACATTTTCACCCACATTGCAAAACATTAATACTTTCACTCAATATGAATGTGTTTCATGAATTTTCATAGGTCTTATAAAGTGTAAAAAATGAGGTGTCTCTGGAACTGAAGTTGACAAAAGAAGGCAACAGTTAGTATGGCTTTTTTTCCTCTTTGAATTGAACTGATGTCCTTAAAGGGGTCATATGATGCACTCAAGCTTTTTTTTTTTTTTAAGTAACTATGGGAGATGGGAAAAAAAATACTTTTTATTACATATTATACTGTTATTATACTCGTATTACATTAACCCTCTAAGCGCCAAAGTCGCAAAATTGCTAACTTAATCAAATAGACTGTAGTTCCTAATATGGTGTAATATCTCATTTGTATTCCCATGTAGTACTTCGATTCTAGACCAAAATTACGTCAT
>NW_015639533.1:75680-134244 GCF_001515625.1 Sinocyclocheilus rhinocerous | reverse complement strand
GCCCCAAAGAGGTGGGAGTGGCCGCGGTAGACGTGGCCGTGCTGTGCGTGGGAGAGCCGGGAGATGTGGTAGAGGCAGCAGGGGTGATCTGGATCTAAATAGGGCTGGAAATAGCGATGACAATGGTGGCTGGGTTTATTTGAGAAATGAAGAAGTGTATCAGGACTGGATCAAACGCTTTGATGAGCCTGTTGGTAATTTAGTACTTTCTCCTGTTTTATTGTTGGTTTCCTCTTTTCTGATCATTTGGAATGAGGATAAAAAGACAAAAAAACAAACACACATGCAAATAAGTTCAAACATCCATTTAATATCTACTATTTCTTGAATATTACTGATGAACTGATCAAAAAGTAGGCTACTGTTCACATGCGTTTTACTACTATATAGTATAGTAATATAGTAATAATTTTAGTACTTTCTCCTGTTTTATTGTTGGTTTCCTCTTTTCTGATCATTTGGAATGAGGATAAAAAGACAAAAAAAAACATGCAAATAAGTTCAAGCATCAATTCAATATCTATAATTTCCTGAATATTATGACATTCAAGAGGGCCTCCCCCTGATGACGCCATAATATGCTAATTAGATGAGTATATTTACACCCCACATAAACTTTCGGTCATGCCCAACATTTTTCTAATTTACAGTAGATCTCTATCTTTAAGCCCTTTCAAGCCACAAGCTTTTGAAATCTTGATGTCAAAATCCAGCATTTTTCCAAAAAACCCTGGCGCCTAAAGGGTTAAATTGACTTTTTTACATTGTTTTAATTACATTTGTCTGGTATTGGATAATTTCCAGAGAATTTCCTTTTTTTATTGTACTATTACCTTTCTGAATATTTTCCAATGATATTGCATCCTTTTCTTTGAATGATTTGATCTTAAGCAAAGTCATATTACAACAGTCTGTGTTTTCCAGTCCACGACAAGTAAATCATCTCCAGCAAATGTGGAAGTATAAAGGAGGCTTTCGTCTGGAAACTGTAGAACTCGCAGAAGGACATGAGAAGGTCTGCGTCCTAGGAAGACATTTTTTCAGGTCATGAGATGAGATATCCCCATTATGTCTAGCTCAGTACCCACCGGAGGAGAATTTTGTACATAGACCATTAGTTGACATCAAAACATGATGGAAAGAGGGGAGCGGGAGGGGTGTGGAGGAGAGAGAGAGGTGCCTTTGACTGCATACAAGAGAGTCGATATAAGCCAGCACTAAAAGGATTTCAATCGTATTTCACCATACACAGACTTCATTATCCAAGGCTTATATGGACAGCATGTCCATCGCCCAAGAGAGAAAGGAAGAAGCAACTGAGGGCAAGACACAGCTGAGAGAGTGAAGATGACTCAGGCACAGAGGGAGATGGAAGAAAGAAGGAGGTAGATGTGAAGAAAGACAGATTATGCAAAAAATCTAAGTTCTGTCATTATTTATGCACCATCATGTCATTCCAAACCTTTATGCCTTCTCTTACTTGTTGCTCTTCTCTGTTGACTTACAATGAACTACTGATCGAATGTTTAAGGTCAGTAAAATTGTTTTTTTATAGATACCTAGTGTTTATCAAGGCTGCATTTCTTTGATTAAATATACAGTAAAAATAGTCTTCATCCTAGCATGTGTCCCGCGTTGGTGCAGGATCCGCTTATTTGCACGCCTTTCACCACTTGGCTCGGTCCAGGGCATTGTCAGGGTGATATTAACTGTGCACAATGTCCTCCGCCTGATGATCGAGCCACCGCTTCTTCGGCCATCGGTAGATGGTAGACCATTTTCACCACTGTATCATCACTACTTCTGATGGGAACGGAGTTGGGCTTTCCGCATCTTGTTGACTATGGGCGCCACACCCATGTGCCTTCAGACATCTTCATTCGTAACGCGGTCGAGTTGCATGAGGCTCGAAGGACCAGTGAAGCATCTTCATCTCCATACCGTGGAGGGTCTGCACGTGCTTGGTGGTTGCTGGCCAGGACGCAGAACCCCACAGTGCGACTGGGCATACAGCGGTTTTGTAGATCTTGCCCTTGAGTGCTATGGGCATTTGGTGGTCACAGAGAATGCCCGTAACTTGTCGCCATTTGAGCCAACCCGTGTTGGCACAGGCATCGCAGAGGGAGTCGCTGTCGCTCCTAAAGAGCGAACCGAGATATTTTAATTCGGTGACCTTGTTCAGTGGCTGCCTTCTAACTCTGATCGTCCCATCGGTCTGGGGCCCGCACTCCATGTTCTCAGTCTTCTTGATGTTGAGGCACAATCCGTGCATGTCCAGCCACTCGCTCCAGTCTTGCACTTGACGTTCAAGCCCACAATGGGTTTCGTCAGCTTGGAAGATATTATCGGCGAATAGAAGGGACCAGGGTTGAAATGCCTGAATATCCACCGCGGCCGTGTCCATGCAAAGGATAAACAGGGGCGGGGAGAGGACAGATCCCTGGTGTACGCTGACGGTGATTTGGAACCGTTCGGACAGGCCAGTGGGGCGTCGGACAACTCTGGTGGTGTTGGTGTAGAGGAGTTGGTTCGGGGGGTGCTGTGAGAGTGGAGGGAATGCCAGATGAGGTCCAGGGGCAAGCGATTGAATGCCTTATCAAGGTCAAGAAAGGCCATGTGTACTCATTGGTTCTTTTCCTGGTGCCTCTCCAGCAGCATACTGATGGTGTGGATCGCATCAAATGCATCAAATCCACACTGATTGGGACTGATGGAGACAATCTTCTAGAGACTGGCATCAGTTGCACACTCAAATATCTTCATGGCGTGGCAGAGCAGGCGGATCGGACGATAAGTGTCGTATTCACAGACATTGCCTTTGCCTTTCCAGATTGGGACATAACGCTGGCAGCCCACACTGAGAGAGTGGCGCCCTCATCGATAATATTGTTGAACAGTCGAGGGAGAACTTTGGCAATCTACATCCGTGTAACTTCCTTTGTTGTTGTTTTCTACAGAAGAAAAAAGGTCATATAGATTTGAAACGACCAGAAGGTAAGTCAGTGATGACGAAGTATTCACATTTGGGTGAAATAGTTTTTTTTTTAAAGCGAATTCTCATTATAGAGGGCAACTAATGAGTGGCTTCGTTCGTTCTTCCCTCCCCAGATTCACACAAACACTATACAAAGAGCCGCTCTCCTCTCATTACACAAACACTTATTTATCATTTCATTCTCAGTTTGCTCATTAGCGTGTTGTCACACCAAACAGCACAAAACAAAAGTCGGACGGTGATTGTTTAGAAAGCGTAATGATGAGATTTGAATCATCACCAGCTGAGGCAATGTGAACCCATGAGGTGGCCTGCTCTGTGGGAAAGATTAAAACTCTTTAACACCTGCATTGCGCATTTGAGAAATTTCGACGAAGATCAAAAAGAGCTGCTGTTTGTGTAGAACTGTGTTTAGAGTCACGCCGCTCATCATGTGCACCTGCTCACCACTTATCACAAGAAACTACTGTTGTTGATTTGCAGATATTTAGACCTTTGGGTAATGGCAGTGTGAATGTGTTTGTGTTAATCTCATTTTTATAAGAAACTGAGAGTGTTTTATTAGCTGCATTAAACTCTAATTTAGATCCAAAACAGTAGTGTGCAGTAAGAGAATGTTTAGTGGTTATTTATTAAAGGGGCTTTCAAACTGACAGTGATTAAATTGATGCAAATTAATCGACAGTGAGTAAAAAGGTCACTGAAGCTCTGTGCTGTTGGTAACATGTCAGATGTCAGATCTCTAAATGTGTTTGAAAAATTTGATTTAAATTGGACTTAAACAATATTTTTTTTAAACGCTTTTGTCCAACTATCATTGCTAAAATAATCATTGCTAAAATCAAGTTGTTCCAAATCGGTTTCTTTCTTCTGTTGAACACAAAAGAAAATATTTTTGAAGAATGTGTGTAACCAAACAGTTGATGGACCCCACTGACTTCCATATGGACAAAAAATACTGTGAAAATCAATGGGGTCAATCAACTGTTTGGTTACACACATTCTTCAAAATATCTTGCAGTAAAACAGTAATGTTGTGAATGATTTTTCATCAGCCATTACTACAATCTTCAGTGTCACATAATCCTTCAGAAATCATTCTAAAGTGCTGATTTGCTGCTCAAGAAACAGTTCTTTCATGTCATGTCATGTCAATCCATGTCAAAAACAATGGATTTTTGTTTTTTGCAAACTTTATATATATATATTTTTTTAAATCCAGTATGAATAAGATATTTAAATGAACAACATTTATTTGAAATAGAAATCTTTTGTGGTTACACACATTCTTCAAAATATCTTGCAGTAAAACAGTAATGTTGTGAATGATTTTTCATCAGCCATTACTACAATCTTCAGTGTCACATAATCCTTCAGAAATCATTCTAAAGTGCTGATTTGCTGCTCAAGAAACAGTTCTTTCATGTCATGTCATGTCAATCCATGTCAAAAACAGTTGTTTTTTGCAAACTTTATATATATATATTTTTTTTAAATCCAGTATGAATAAGATATTTAAATGAACATTTATTTGAAATAGAAATCTTTTAACATTGTAAAGATAATCTCACTTTTGATCAATTTGATGTGTACTTGCTGAATAAAAGCAGCAAATTGTTTAAAGAAAGAAAGAAATTTTACTGACCCTGACAAGTATAGCTTTACATATAAACTCTTCTTTGCTTCTTTGATGTAATAAAGCACCTTGTAAATATTCTTTATATTAGTCCTTTTATACTACAGCAACTCTCTGAACCCTTCTCCACTCACAACACTCAGACAGAGAGAGTGAGAAATCTAAAGACAGCGCAGAAAAAAAGAGAGCTTTGGACACCAAAATAGGAAGTGAGAGAGATGATAGTGTAGGAAATGTGGAAGGGAGGATAATTGAGAATGGACATCACTGGTAAGATACAAATAGAGGAGGAGGAAGGTGAGAATGAAAGTGCTATTTTAACGGGAATTAGGCGAGACTTATCTTCTTCCTCCTGATAGATTTAGTGGAGCATTGTTGCAAGGCATCTGACGGAATGAGCTGGTATTATAGCTTCAAGAGAAGGGGCGGACCGAGGAGAGACACAGAAGAACCCAACGAGAGAGGATAAGTGTTCAGAAAAGATAAGAGGATTGCAAAGAAAAGGAGAAAAGAGGTGGCGCTAATTGTGAAGCTGTATTTAAGGGGTCTGATATGTATATTACTTCCCTGTGCACCCGTATCCATATACAGCAATTCGATGAGCGAAACTCGAATTAAAATAAGAGCAAATTGAGGAGGGTTGATCTAAAAGGAAATTAGGCCCCATTATCTGTCTCAACATGGGGAAAGGAACTAAGCTCAGAGTGTTGAATCCACTTGGCAGGACATCTGTCTGCATGGAGAAGATCTTTTACAAAACACTTTTTATTCCTCACGTCATATTTCAGTCTCTCTTCACTCCCTGTGCGTCTGTCGTTCTGCAAAGAAACTTGCTAAATGCTGTTAACGATAACAAAACAGACTCTGCTGAGGAACCTCATGGGTATGCAGTGCTGATGTCATGCAGTCAACAGCTTTTTTCTGAGCTTTGGCGTGTCCTTACATGTTCCATATGGCACTGACAGAATGCTGCAGATTGAATTAAATTCATGTCAGATATATGCCGGCTAAGTGCACACGAACACAGGAATTCACTGAAATTGCAATGCAAAGAAATTCAGCTCAGGTAATTGATTCTGGGAAATGAAGAGTTATTTTACCTTGGTCTTCAAAAGTTATTATGTTAATATGATGAAACATATTAACTAAATACAAATGTCTATCTATCTGTCTCTGTCTGTAAGGCCTATAAGCCTTCAGATTTCAAGGCTTTTTGAAATGTTAAAAGTCAGGGCAATTTATGTAGTTAATGTAGATTTCTCTGATGAAGAAAGATAATTCAGTGCGCTGCAAAATTCAGGACATTTTTTTCATCTTTTTGGAGACTTGTAGTGTGCAGTAATAGTTTAAATTGCTAAAATCCAAAGATTTGTGTCTGACATACAAATGGTGGTGTCTGTAAATTGATTTAAAATTATTAATGGCATAATCATGAACAACTAGAATAGTCTTGGAAATGAATTGGTGCCTGTGGCATAAGATTTTTTGAGCCCTGGCCAACAGAGTCAGGGGCGTGAAAAGTAAAGAATCTGAGACTGAAACAATATTTATATTGATCGTAATTAGTATTTATGATATTATATTTATAATATTAATGAAGGTAATGCTCTACATTTCCCATCATTCTTTGTGGGAACACAAGAAGGAAATAATTATTTGATCATTATGCATATTTTCCTCTTCAATATGTTGTACTGGTACTAAAGCTACTTTCTGTCAGAAAGCTAGCGAGAGAGACATTGTTCAACATTTTATTACATCCAAAATCCCCTGTATGCACATAAAATCAGAATTATGAACCCGTAAGTAGCAACTTCCCAGGAGGACTTGGAAGGCAGCGCTACATCTGAGCTCTCTTATTCCTGGCGTGACACTCCAAAAAAAGGGGGGGGGGGATTTTGACAGGGTTGAATTGTTGCAAAGGCTGAAATTTCCTTTTCAAAGTAGAAACGACTGACTTAAAAGTAAATTCTGGAGCTCACATTGCCATTTCTCTGAGCGATGTTTCTCCTTCACACAGATAAACATTCTCGATCAGACTCTTAACGATTCACTCCGGTGAATCTTAATGACAAATGTGCTATATTACTAGGGAAATGGAAAGCTGCTTAGAAGCCCACACAGCAGCACTTCCACATGGGGGGAAAAAATGAGGGGAACGTTACTAATGCAGAGGGCATACATTTTCAGGGCGAAACATCAGTGTGAGAAAAAGCAAAAGACAAACAGCCTCTAAAGGATGAGTTTAATCTTCAGCTCAACAACCCTCCGGTCTGCCAGCAAGATGACCAAAATTGGATCATTAAATTTCACTTCTGTATTCCTGCAGAGACGTGAGAAGGAGAATGGCCCCTCCCCCCGCCATTCTATACGGTTTGTTTTTTAGGAGACAAAGTTCAATTATTGAATTGTAAATGAATTAAAAGGACGGGGCGGCATTATCTAGGTGTCAGAAGCCGCATACATTTTGTAGCGACTGTGTGTTTGCAGAGCTCGAGATTGTGTGTGTGTGTGTGTGTGTGTGTGTGTGTGTGTTTCGAGGTAAACTCCAGTGATGCCCCGCTCATTCTCATTCTGTTTGTCCCTGCACCCCTCCACCACATCTTTATCTTTGTCTGCGGGAGACAAGATGGCCCACCGCCAGGCCTTAATGGACTTTTGGAAAGCAAAGAAAATAATACATCACAGGTTGAGAAAGGAGAGGTAGAAAAGGGGTAGTGGTCCTAAATATTTCTGTCTAGCCAGCACATATCTTAGAAAATGACCTCGGCTATTCATAGAAATACTACCTGAGACTCACCCAGACTCCGATGCACATGAATACACACAAGCCATTTGTCATTACCTAGAAAACAAGAGTATGCTTGTGTGTATCAACGGTTATGAAAAAAATGACAGTAATGTCATGGCTTGAATCGCAAATGACACTGTGAAACCTTTTCCCACTGTCTCATATTGTGAATGCTGGTGTGTTACGCACCTTATTGCTTTTTTCCGTCATTGTAAGTACCGGTCGGATCTCATTTTTCCAAATCTGACATCTATGATTTAAGTTACTTGCGCAACACGCTTATGCACTTCATGATTTAGAGTTGTTTAATTCAGTTTTTATGAGATCAGTTGACTCGAACAGGAGGAATTTCTTCGCAAATCTCCGGAGCTCGGCTCCAGTAATGTTTGATGGCATGTTGCTAAGCTAAAAGCGCAGTCTAATAAGCAACAGTCTAATAAGCATGAAATTATTGCACATGCATTATGGCACTCTTTTTTTTAATTATTATTTTTTGAATGAAATATGTAACTGTCATTTCTCTCACCTCATCCACCATATTGGATTTATTTATTTACTGAGCTTGTTGTAATGCATTACATGGAGGATGTGCAATGCTTTGTGCACCATGTGCCATCCAATATGGTGGATGATGTGAAAGAAATTATGATTATAAATAAACCTGTTTAATTAAAAACTGAAGAGTATTGGCAAAAAATGATCACCCATTTTTTGGTCTTAAGGCCCTTTCACACCTTGAGCGATAACTATAAATGACTGTAACGTTAGATAACTATATAAATATATGGTTCTTTCCACACCAGTAGACAAATATTATAAATACATGCTACAGTTATCATCTGCATCTTTAAATAATATTTTACACAAATTTTTGTCATATAGGTATTTGTATGGATATTAGACTACCACGGCGTGGTTGACTCTTAACTTTTATAAAGAATATCTCTCTGGATTTGAGACTTTAGTCTTTGCAACTTTACAGATCTTCTTTATGCACCAAGAGCTTGTAACACTCCATAGAGAAAGGAAAAATTTTAATCGCATCATATGACCCCTTTAAGGTGTGGTCACATTTACCATTGTTCAGTGAATTTTCATGGGCAAAATTCACTTATTTCAATAGGAATCCATGTGATTGGAAATTTGTGTGCGCGTGGAAGATTTTCCTATGCAGATTTCGAAAGGTTTTCAGGTTTTCATGAATTTGCCGCGATAACCAACAGAAAGCTGCTTGGTTTGAAAGTGACTTTGAAAGTGCTGTGCTTCATGCATCACTATATACACTATTGGCAATATACAGTGGACCTTTTTTGCACATATTGTGAAATTTTGCTAATATTCCTGTTGAAAAAAAAAAAAGCATATGCTGGTTAGGCATGTTTTGGTAGCTGGTTTGGACCAGCTTAAACCAGCTCAAACCAGCTACCATGCTTTAAATCATGCCTAACCAGCATATGCTGTTTTTTTTCAACAGGGGTGATCACCTTTAATTTAGCGACATGCTAACAGACTTCACATCTGGTGTGTGCCTGTTATACCTTAAAACACTGCCTATGGACGAAGCTCCCTCTGTTTTGGAACAGAGCCAGAGTGTGCGACCTTAAATTATTCTGAAGTCAGAAGAAAGTGTGTTGTCAGTTGTGAGAGGACAGGCTTGCTGGAGCTCTATATCTTTGTCATCTCAGCATGAGTAAAAAGCATAAAATGTCACATCACAGGCGCTCCTGATGCAGAGGACAGGGGCTTCATGAAGTGTGTATGTCGCAACTGTGAGGAGAACCAGAGATGGCGCGCTGCAGATGACAGCCGCATGAGCAATGGGGAGCACTCTGATTATACAGCAGGGTGTGTGAGCATGCATGCGTTCAAAGACGTACATGTGTGCACTCATATCAGTGAGTGCTAAGAATGTCAGGATGTCTGTTTCCTAGGGACTTTTGACAGCTTTTTCTCGCATATTTGCAGGGATTTAGTGAAGCCTGTATTTTCCTGCTCTATGGACAAGATGCATCCACTGATCCATGCTGTCATCACAAATAGACTAAGAAAATCTTAAGAAGACCAGGAGCACTGTTACTTTCTGGACTAGAACAGTAACCTTTCAACATCACGGACAGAAAATGACCTGTGGTCCAAGTCTTGGCAGGTAGAGCTTGTACTCCGGTGTGTGGCGTGGTGGAGGGTGAACCGACTTTGAATCTAGCTTGATTTCACTCCCTTCCTTCTCCCTATTGTCTTTGGCTGGTTTGTGCAAGGAGTTAAAGGGGTAATTCATCCAAAAATTTAAATTATGTCATTTACTCACCCTTATGTAGTTCCAAACTCATTCTATTTTGGTTAATCTTCAAAACAGAACTAATTTAATGGTGGACACAGTAGTGTGTGCTATTGTCACATTCTAAGGGGTTCTTGTGTGCTCTATGTTTATGTGACGATTACTGTTTATATGTGACCCCAGGCCACAAAACCAGTTGTAAGTCACACGGGTATATTTTTAGCAATAGTCAACAATATATTGTATGAGTCAAAATTATTGATTTTTATTTTATGCCAAAAATCATTAGGATATTAAGTAAAGATCATGTTTTGCAGATTCCAGATTTTCAAATAGTTGTATCTCGAACAAATATTGTCTTATCCTAACAAACCATACATCAATGGAAAGCTTATTTACTCAAAGAATTTACCCTTATGACTGGTTTTGTGGTCCAGGGTCACATATGTAAATTAAAGCCTACATTAAATCTGTTTATAATATAAAGTGATCACATCTTTTCACAAGACTTGGATTAAAGTGGTTGATTCCTATGGATTTATTTTATGGGGCCTTTATGGCCTTTTTGAATCTTCTAAGTTTTGGTTACCTGGACTGGAGGAACAGAAACCTCCCAGGTTTTATTAAAAATATCTTAATTTGTGGTTTGAAGAATAGCCAAAGTGTTATGGGTTTGGAATAACATAAGGGTGAGTAAACGATGATAGAATTTTAATTTTGGGGTCCCTGCTGATATTCTGACAGAATACAATAAGAATCAAGTTCACAAGTTCACAATATCTCATTATAGCACAGTAGATGAAGTGGAAGAAATTATGTTTTTGGAACAGGACACTGGTTTTAAAAATTTATATCTTACAAAAAGTCACACAAAGTGTTGTCCTTAAAACTGAATGATTGCTAAAGTAATGTTAAATATTTGTTTTATGAAGAGAAGAGAAGTGTTGTTGCAGAGAGATTAGATGACTTTCTTTGCAATCAATCTCTACATTCTCTGAGGCTAAACTTGCAGTCTCATAGTCTTAGTCATGCAGTCTTAGTTGCTTTATCTTTCGCCCTTTGTGTGGGAAGCTCAAAGGGATATGCACAGACCCTCTTTTCTTTTCTTTTGAAGGCTGTGTCTAACCCTGGTGTGTTTGAGTAAATGATCAAAAGCACAGTTCAGCTTATACATAGCCTCAAATTCAAAGTTAAATTAACCATTGCAGTGTATTTTAGTTTTGTATGCAAACATTCAGAGACTTGGAGAGATGGACCCTTGCTGTAGGAATCTGATTGGTTGAGCAGTGTTCAAAGAATGCAGAAAATGCAGTCTGTCTGTTAGTGGATGAGATATTTTTAGTGATTCTTTCTGCAGGTTACATCGTTGCCCCTGTAGGTGATGACAAGAGACTGTCCTTATGAAGGAGTCACTGAATCATACAGCCAAACAATTTGTTCAAAGCACCCTGATTCATTCAGGAGATAGATGATGGTTGGTTTAACTGTGTTTTTGTTTGGAATTATTTCTGTTGGTAGAGTAAACAAAAACATAAGTGGCAGTATTTTATCTCAAATGTATTGCTCAAAATTGACTAGCCATTTCCCCCAATCTTCCCAGAATGTAAACAACTTTATGTAAACGATCTTCTTGTCAGTGCAGCGTTGACACAAATGTGTGAGTAAAGAGATCTGAATTGATATGATGAGAAATTAAAGTGTGATTTGCCAGATTTTTATTGCTTCCATTGTCATTAACTGTGTAAAACAGTTGTGTCCCTCTCACTTAAACTTCCTGTCAGCCACTGAGTAATTTGAGAGCTGTTTGCAAAAATTTTAGCTTGTATGTGAACATCTCAGATGTCTTATAATGTGCTTTTTTGCATTTCCAGAGATATTTTGCCATTGTAGTTTAAACAAAACTAATGTCACGCAGATACACATTTGTGGATGAACAGTTTTCCTCTTACTGTCAGCATGTATCAAACAAGCGCAAATGAAGTCATTTGATCCATGGCTAGTCGACAAAAACCGAACACACAGACTAGTGTCAAAACTGATCGATTAGTCAATACAGCCAGGAAAGACAGTCAGAGTGAAAACAGTGTTAAATGGAAAGGGAATTGGGTGACAGTGATGAGATTTGGCATACAATACTGGTCGGATTCAGCGTGGGTGACTCCTGTCAAGGAACCAGCGCTTCTACCAGCCCTGGCTAAATATAGGCCTTCATTTCTTTCTTTTTTTATATTATTTTTCCCAAGGAGAGCAATTTTCTATGAGAGTCAATGCTTTTCTTATAAGAAATGAAAATACAAAATGAGAATTCCACTTCTTTCTCTGGTTCACCACTCCCACTAAATGTCAGAGGCATAATTCATCTGTTTTAGCAATCAATAGCCTACACGTCATATTCTCTCTCAAATGTTCACTCCCTGCTGAGCGCACTGCTGTTTGCCATTTTCTTGTTGGAGCATTATGGAAAATTGACAAGTATATGACTGCAAAATGTTACAACTGTGACTTTGACATAATGAGCTTTTTTCACGTTGGGGAAAAAATATGGGAAGCTGTTGTATTTACTGAATGGTGCTTCCTACTTTTTGAAATGATCTATTATGCTATAGTTTTGTAAAGAGATAGTTTATTCAAAAATAAAAGCTGTCATTTACTTATCCTCATGTCATTTTCTTTCTTCTGGAAAACATGGAAAAAGATATTATGAAGAATGTCTCCGTGTTTCTTCTTATATTTTCTTTTATGTTCTATGAGGTTTGAAATTACATGAGGGTGAGTAAATGATGCTGGAAGTATAGTTTTTGGGTTGAACTGTCCCTTTAAGAAATAATAAGTGGCATCAGGTGATCTTACAAGCTTGTTTTGGTCTGGTTTGCAAAGCAAGATCTCTTCAACCTACAGAGACTGCTCAGTAAACTGTCTTTAAAGCCAGAGTTTTTGCAAATATCCCTCATTATTCTTCACATTAGATAAGTCTTTAAGGAGTTAAGGACCATATTTGAAATATTTCAAAACAACAGATTGAAAAAGAGGAGTGCAAAATAAAGATTCATGCCATATCCCATTAGCAACAGTATTTCAGTTCTAGCTCAGTGAGCTGTCCTGGACTGTTTCTCAAGCATCTGTGCCTAATTATTCCTCTCTCCCTTATAAATCCTGTCTTTGGGAAGAGGTACGTCCTTTTGCATATGGTCTGTGATGGACTATTAATTGCTTTTCCTTCATTTTCTGTAGGATAGAGAGTACTAATGACAGCTCAAAGCCAATTAGAGAGGAGAGGAAACACAGGAGAGGAAGTTGTCACATATTGGTGTCTCTCCATGTTGTCTCCATCGAGTGCACATTCGTGCACAGGCCACCTGGGTGTGCGCTTTCAGTGTACCCTACGTAAGAGCCAGTGAAGACCGTTGCTCAGCTGTCCCTCTCTGAAAACTGCTAATTAATGATACTCCTCAATGCGCTCTGTATGTAAAATTAATTTCTGTCATGTCAACTCTCGGAGGGATTGGCATGGTAATGTACATGACAATGTTAATGTATTTGGTCTTGGCAGAATAGATCTGCTACGCTGCTGCTGCGGCAGAGCAAGTACCGAGACTTGCTACTGCCAATACATCCACAACATGCTGCTGTGAGCATGTAAAAAATATTACTTCTGCAAATATAACATACATGAAATAACCCCATATAGCATACATGAATCACCTCGTAGCAGATCTATACAGGTGGAGCTGGGGAAGGTGGAGGGTTTCTGAAGCAAGCTGCAACTGCTACGGCAAGCACTAGTCATATATTTGAATGTTGAGCAGTGAGCTCATTGGCTACCGATACAGGAGAGAACCAATCAGCTGTGCCATGTGATAATGATGTCATTAGGTCAGATTGAGTTAGACCTATCGGACTGCGCCATCTAGAGTTTCATGCCAGAACTCACTGGTATTTCACTGGTTCTCTGTTGCATGCAGATTTGGACATTTATATTGTCTCATAGGCACAGAGAGAGAGATAAAATGATATATTGTATATATTAATTAAATGAATATTATATATTCATTTTTGTCCATGCAATGAAAGTCATTGTTTTGGACCCCATTTACGCTGTACAGGCAAAATCAGATTCAACATTCTTCAAAATATCTTCTTTAAATGATGACAGAATTTCATTTTTTTTAATGAACTGTCCTTTCTAAGCAGCACTTTGGTTTAAGCAGACCCTAAAATGACTGCTAACCACTTTGCATCTCTAAAGGAAGGCAAAGTATATAATTTAAAGTATAAATTAAAATATAATTTTCTCTTTTTTTCCTCATGATTTTTTCTTGTGACAGCGAGTTCAGCTCAGTTAAAGTTTGAATTGATGAATTTTGTCTGCTTTTTTTATATAAGCAACATCAGTTAAGGCAAATAGCAATTATACAAATATTTTTATTTTAGATCCATTTGAAAATGCATGGCTGTTTCGGTAAAGGCAGTAATCATGGGTTAAAAAATAATCTGAGAGAATATGGATCTTTTAAACATAAATGGATCTAATGAATAAGTGCCTCGGATAGAAAAGAAAGAGAGCCCACTTTATCGCTTGGGACCAATTCTCGAAACAGAACGAAGCCGACCTTAATGGAAGTCAGGCTGTTCTGTACAAAGTCTTGTGGCTGGCAAGATGGCCTCTGGGACCTTGAGCCCAGGCCTTTTGAAGAAGTCTCAGCAGGAAAGCCGAAGACAAAGCTGATTGACTCTCAGTAATGTCGTCCTGGGAGAAGATCACTCAGCAGGAATGTCCTCTTTCATCAAATGAAGCAGACCTCTCTCCACACTTCCTCGGGTTCTCTAGAGCACGGTTTCTGAAGCCTCTTATGCTTTTGACCTTTTAGAGTCAGAACCTGATAAAAAGGGTTTTAAACTAACAACTGAAATGGAGAATAGAGAAGGGTTTATTTCTTTTAGAATAAATGGAAAAATCTTTCTCTTACTGTTTCAAATGGGAACATGACCAGTTATATTTCATCTTGACCACATAAATCCAACATGTTGTAATGACTTGATTACTTAATTGTATAAGGGAATTAATATTTATTATTTATTCAGGTTTTGAGAGGACTCGGATCTGAAGATTCAGAGTCAACCTGATTCGAACTGATTTCAAATTTGTTATTTTACACTTTAAATCAAGGGTCGTCCAGCAAGCCGTGACCTCATTGGTGGTCCCAAGACATCGGGGTTTCTATAGGTTGTGAATGAACTCTTTCAGTCCTTGATACCAAGAAAGCTTTGTTGTCTCCTGATTGAATTAGTTTCGATCTCATGAGTAGATGAGTTTACAAGACTGACAGGAAATCGACCAAGAATATGGGACTCATGTGCTGGGTGATTTAGCAAACCTTGTGATGGCTGATATCAGTGTCCGTTCATATTTAGAAATCCCTACAATTTTCTGCCCTGCAACTCAAAACCAGTCTGATGAATGCTACAAATGAAAGCTTTGCTATGTTTTCATCCATGTTAAGGCAGCATTTCCATGCCATGTGTTCAAGAAAACAAGATCGTATCAAAAATTGCCTTTTTTTATGTGCATCTAGGAATTTCAGTAAATCCATCATCTTTCCATTGTTTATGCACATGTAGTCTTTACATATTTAAAACTGATTAAAAAGTTTTTCTGCACATATTGGAAATTGTATCCACATCTTGGCGTTTCTATCCAGCACTTTTAATATGATCTCAAAATTCACGTTAAAAATATGTGGCTGGAAACCCAGGATATGATGACTAGCAGGCATACGCATTTGGAAAATATCTGAAATTACGCCTACTACACTTACACCTTATCAAACGTGGGCGAAAGAAGTAAAACTATGCTGCATTTTGGGAAATGTGTCGTGCCTTAGATAATGTTGGAGCAATATCTATATGTCCTTTTAGCACTCACATTTACTGCTGTTCTGGGGAAGATATAATATTTCTTCGAGCTGTTCTTTCCAAATTAAATATGTGTCAGCAATAAAGGTGAAGCAGTATTAGTGTGTACATGATTCACTTGGATAACTTAGAATGAACTAGATTTTTAAAAAGAGAGAAAAAAACAACCTCTGTACCTCGTAAAAATATGCAGCTGTGTTCTTTTGGAAGTTATTGATTTCATAAAAGCTTTGATTCGTTTCATATTATAGGGCTTACTTCTCACCAAACATCAGAGGAAACCTGCTGTTTTTATAGAGTGTTGTCATTTTCCCAAGCCATTGAAACCATGAGAGCGTTGCGAGCACCACATTTCCAATACAATCGAATCCAATGTGTTCCTTTAACTTTAACTCAGTGGCCTGTTGTTAGGAGGAAACGTTGAATATGTATGGGTGAATATGAATCCAATGAGGTAATGTGCTTGATGCCACCTTTAAAAACAATGTACTGATTAGGATGCACTGAGCATTGTTTGTTTTAGGGAAAATGGCCTGAAATAATTACCTTGGCACAATTAAACAGCCCCTTTGATTGCTATGGCTGCAGGGCTGCAGGACTCTGAGACATGCTTCACTTTCTTGTCTGTAATGTGCTCCAGATCAAGAAGTTTTTCTCTTTCGCTCACCTTTTGTGACACTTGCCCATTATAATGCAGTTGTGGCAATTTAACCAACTGTAGTTGTACCACGGGCAATTTTTCCTCTGCTGTCTGAGTTCAATTGAATTAGAATCAATAGAAAAGGCCTCCGGTATAACAGAAAAACCTTCATTCAGCTTCTCAATTTAATGTTCTTATGTTGTGGTGAGATCTTTTGTGAATTTTTTCCTGTCTGTGTCTGTGTAAAAAAAAAAAAAAGATGAACACATACTACTACAAAGATGTAGCCTACAGAGTAATGCTACTTTATGTTGCAAATTTGTATTATGTCCCACTTTATATTAAGTGGCCCTAATACCTGTGTACTTACATAGTAACTAGATGTGTACGTAGTATGTAACCACAGTGTAAGTACACATTGGTACATAGTATCTAGAGCTGTAATATTTCTGTAACTACACGCATGTAACTACCCTCTGAATAGTTTGTGTAAGTACAAATGTATAACAGGACAAATATATCTACATTTTGTAACAACAAATATGTATAAGAGTAATTGTAACAATTTGATCCAGGGGGTGGAGATGGGTAGGTTTAGGGATATGTAAAGTGGGAGGAGTTGGATTTCAAGTTGGTGGAGTTGGTGCACCACTGTAATACCAGTGTACTTACATGGTAACTCCTCAGGAACTGTGTAACATTCTGGAAACCAACCACAATTTATATGTAAAGCCTAACTTTCTGGCCTCTGCTGTGTAACATCAGAGTAATTACATGGTAAATCCATAGGAATTGTTTACTTAATATAAAGTGCAACACTTTCTTTACCAAAAAGTGCTGTTAGTCCTGTTACACATTTGTACTTTCATTACCAAAATGTGTTGTTACCAATGTCCTGTTACACATTTGTATTTACACATACCATTCAGTGGGTTGTTACATATGTGTAGTTACACAAACATTACAGCTGTAGATACTATGTACCAATATGTACTTACACTGTGGTTACATACTATGTACACATCTAGTTACTATGTAAGTACACAGGTATTAGGGCCACAATATAAAGTGGGACCTAATTATTTTCAAGGTTTTAAATTCAATACTATATTTAGCATTTTAAATGCTACATGTAAATTTAAGTTTCACATTATTAATGTAATTTAGTGTTTTTAAAAAAACGTTGAGTGAGCATTAGATTATGGCAAATTGAGGAAATGGGCTACACAATTAAATATCAAATATCAACCAATAAATATAAAAATATATAAAATATAGTACTGATATATTATGCATCATTTAAAAAATAAAAAATATATCAGTCTGGCTCATGAATATTGATTAGGAGAAGTAACATCAAGCCAGTTCATCTATATGTTCATTCTGTAAGATATTTAACTGTTTTTGTTATTATTATTATTATTATTATTATTATGGTTTTAAATTCAATACTATTTTTTATCATTCTAAATGCTTCAATGGAATTTAGGCATCACATTATTATTGTTTTTAAAGATAAACCTGAGGCGAGTGTTAGATGATGGCAAATTGGGAAAATTATCTTTACAGTTAAATATCCAATATAAACCTAAACAAATAGCTGAACCAAGGCCAGTAGCTGATGATATATCATGCATCATTAAGTAATGAATATGAATTAATATGAATATTGAATGTGAATGTTGAATATGAATATTAATTAGGTGATGTAACAAATAGCCAGTACCTGATCTGCTTAAAAGCAGGTAAATGGGTGCTAGCCATATTAACACATGCTTTTATTTTGCAGCAAGCAAAATACATTTCTTAATGTTTATATAGTGAATATAACTGAAAATTGCAATTGACACATTTGTAAAGCTCTTCACTCTAGTAAAAAACAAGCATCCAAGCATATTGAACACCTTTGAAGGGACTCGGAATGAGGTGGAGAGTTATCGGTTGAAGCCTGCGGTGCAGCTTCATATCTGTAAGCAGTGAAGTTGCATCTGCATTCGTTGCAGTGAAAGGACTGCTGCTCTTATCAAAATAAGCTCTCGATGTGAGAATATTCTCAGTGTTTTCTGAAGCCAGGAGCCACTCGAAGCCCATTTTAGTGCTTCAGCAGACTGACCTGTAGTTACACGCTATGTCTGGGAAGCCGTTTGGAGTAAATAAGATGTTTACTCATTTAATAGCAATTTTCTCTGAAGGCAGTCTCTCTGATCTAGCTCTGTCCTTTTGCAGACTGTTTTGAAATGCCTGAAAATTTCATGAGCAGGCTATTAAAATGTTTCTGCTTAAAAAGTCAGATTCGTCTACCAGCAAAATACCCACGCAAATGTGTGTACATATTTTACATGAACAGTTTACCATATCTGAGAATGAGGTCGCTATAAAATATATCCTTGGATGTTGAACTGCAGATTGACTTGAGTTGGAAAAAAGAAAGCTCTCTGGTTTTCATTAAAAGCACATAGATTTTTTTATGCAAGGCTTTTGTAACCTTGAAATGTTCTCTCAGAGGATAGAGGCCATCTTTCACTTGACTTGTTCAAGGATATCTTTTTTTTTGTCTGTAGTTGTGAATAAACATAGGCCTTTTTTAGAATTCAGTTCTTTCATAGAGCCTAAGATACATTTCTGGAGCTGTTGAAATGTTCATTTTCACTCAAAGAGGAAATCTTATGAGTATTTAGAGATCTAAATTGTAGCAAGGGTCTTTTCTGCTAACCTTGTTTCAGTAGAAGTCAGATTTAGAAATCGCGACTCGACAGAGTTTGAAGATGTAAATTGTCCTTGTGCATCACTTCTCAGCCGTACTTAATAAACGATTAATGGTAACAGAGTAGCGAAGGCCTTCTGGGATGTTATTTAAAGGGGGCATATCATAAAAAAACGTGGTTTTTTTTACCTTCACAGACATAACCGACTTTTTTGTAAGTCGTGTGTTTTTAACAGAAACTTTTATTTGTGTATTTGACAGTGTAAGTGCAATAAGACAAAAGAGAACTCACATGCCGTGCGACAGACGCTTTCTGTGTGCGTGCTTCAGATGTGTGCACTCAGAAAACCGTATATAAAAGTTTAAACTGATATGGCTTTAAAACGCATGATTTCAGCATGATAGACATGACAATCAAAACCAAACAGATGTTTTTGGGCAGAGTATCTGAGGTAAGAGCTGTAAAGGCACAGCCCTATTCTGGAAAAGGGGCGGGGAGCAGCAGCTCATTTGCATTTAAAGTGACATGCACATTGCTTCCACTCAAAATTGGCATTTTCAGAATGATATAATAAATGCTCTGTGGGGTATTTTGAGCTGAAACTTCACAGACACATCATGGGGACACCTGAGACTTATGTTACATCAAAAGGGGCATAATAGGTCTGCTTTAATTCAGGCATGATTGTTTTTTATTAGCAGTGCAGCTTTATGTGGACTAGCCACTTTTGCTAATATGTCCAGCACCTGGTCGAATTATTTATGGACAGTTTGTTCCCACCTGATTTGGTTTTGAATTCGTCCTCATGTTGCCTCTCTGTTTTTCTTTGAGCGTGATTTCAATCACATCTCTCAAAACTCTCCTGTCTTTTGTGTACATACGTGTGTCTTTTTTCTCACCCTCTTAGGTGAAGTACGGGCGTTTTGCATTTGTGTGGGATGCAGCTGTGCTGGAGTATGTGGCCATTAACGACGAGGACTGCTCGCTCTACACCGTGAGCAACAATGTGGCTGACAGGGGCTACGGCATCGCGATGCAGCATGGCAGTCCCTACAGGGACATCTTCTCTCAGAGGTACTGTATGATGAGACTCTTATTGTCCATATGTAGCCAGTCGTCTCTGGGGCCCTTCTGTTATACAAGAAGGAATTTTCCATTTAAATTTGGCATTTAAAGTCTGAGTTTGTGATTTATTAAATAGAGTAGACCAGGGATGGATGGAACACGGGCTGAATTAACAGTCATTTGAACCACTTAGAAAGTAGGTATAGGAATGAAATCATTATTATACATGAGTGACAATAGACGGTAGCGAAAATTCAAAGTAAGTCCCAAAAAATAAGTACAGTACTAAAAAAAATCATAAATATTTTGAGGTAGAATTTGGTCAGCTTACTATTAAAGGACAGAATTTATATCTTTTGATTCTTTTGTTTGATTTGAAATTTCACACTTATTTAAAACTTTCATCTAAATGTATGAACAAACCTAGAATTATCATTTCTAAGCATACAGGAAGGGTCTTAGCATTGCTTTCTTCATTTAATTCTACTGGACCTACAAGGATGGAACAAAATAGGACCGTGTGTTTCATGTAGGACAAATGTTTCAGTTTGTTCATTAATATTTTTCAACCAGTTTGTCATTTTAGAATATATTTTTCATTTTTATTTAAAAAAAATCATTTTAATTGTCTTTTTTTTTTTTTTTTGCTTAAAAATAAAATTGGGTGGAGTTGGGGGAAAGTTGTTGATTTTTTTTTTACATTTTAATTTTAATATAAATATACAATATATACATTTAAAAAAGTTAATTTGTTTAAAATAAATGCATATGCATAACTTAAAATGTAAAAAATAAAAAATTTTCTAGTGTTAAAAGCCCAATTAAAAAAACATTTATAATAATTTGTAGCAGACAAGTATGAGAAAATTATACCAAAGTTTGAGATAAATTTCACAAAAAAAAAAAAAACTTCTTAAAAAGTGTTACAACTATTCATGGTCTCCCCTGTTAAAATTCATTAATTTTAAAAACACTTCCCTGTTGGGCCTCACAATTTATTTTTATTTATTTCCATCTGAGCAGTGTGTTTCCTGAAATCCACTAAAGGTGTGTGGTCATTATTAACATAAACATACTATTAATTGACATATTAATAGTATGTTTACTACATACCATTATGAAGAATTCTGTAGATGTCCAGCCCATAGAGTCCCACTGAATTTGTTCTTCAGTTGGAGTTTATGGCAGCCACCTGAACCTAAAGTTGAAAAAGTGAAAAAGCATAATAGGACCCCTTTAAGCAATGACATAGCTAGGGTAATGAACCCTAGCAGTTCTTAAGACCACTCAGAATACCTTAGTAACAACATAACAGCATGGCAACCATGCCCAACACTTTAGCATCATGGCAGTGCATTTTGTGCAGGCTACCACTACTCACATTTCCTTCATAAACTGTAAAAATCTAGTTGCATCTTGTTGTTTTCATCAGCAGGGTTATTAGAGGAGTGAAGACCAAGAGTGAAGACCAATTACCCTATTAAAAATGGCAGACTCTAGAGCGATCTCCGCTTATACCTGACATTTGCAGCCCACAGTGCCAGTCAATTTCCAGGACAGATGTGAACTTGCTTATACTCCTCAGGGCAGATACCCATGTCAGCCTGGTTATGGCCACATGTCGCCTGTTTACACAAAGTCAGTCCCTTAGCAAATGGTGCTGGGAACACATGACATTTTGGACTCATTGTCCAGCTGATAGAAATCATTAGAACAGAGCTGCAGTACACTTCTGCCATTGAAAGCGCTGAGCTTGGTAAATAAATACAATGTTAACACTGCAGATTTCTACCACATGAGCGGTTCAACATAAACAGAGCCGGGGGAATTGAACACGTCCCATATCCCATACTATTACACCTTTAATTATCCGAATTATCGACTAATTGAAGTGAATTTTCCCTAAGCTTAAAGGAATAGTCTGGGTTCAGTACCAGTTAAGCTCAATTGACAACATTTGTGGCATAATGTTGATTACAAAAACAAAAAAAAACTTGTCCATCGTTTTCTTGCAATTCAAGTGAATGAAACCAGTTTGGAAGATTTAACTGCCTTTTTTATTATTTTGTACTGTTCTCTGAGGTCCAGTTATAATGTTATCAAGATTTTTACATCAAAAACATAATTTAGAAGTAATAGGCTATTTTCTGTCCTGTTTTGACCCCCCTCATCAGAACGCTTTGTTTGAATAGTCATGACGGATTGTAGACTCGGAATTAAACACCCACTGCTATGATTGGCTAAAACTTGTGTATGTTTGACAGCGTACATCCTTCATAAATGGACGCTGCTGTTATTTAGGTTAAAAACGCACAAATACTCAGTACAGAACAAGTAATCAGCATTATGACACAAATTATGTCAATCTGAGCTTAACTTGCACTGCAATCCAGAGTGTTCCCTCACTGAATCTAGAGACTTAGAAATATTACAGCATCTTCAATCTTTCTTTAATGTATGTATATATATACATATATATATATATAGTATAGATATGTTCGGCATAGAGATTAAAATCAAAAGAGTGGCTGTTATACTGATATTTGTCTTTCTCAATCTTTTGAGATGTCTAGCATCCCTCAGATGCTCTGATTCGAATTGATAAGCTGAGAAGAAATTCCCTCTGTATTTCCAAGGCAAAAAAAAACTGCTTGCCTTTGTCTTTTTGTTCCTTTTCTCATTGTGTTTTCCCAGCGCTTATCAAGTAGTTTGTCTCCCCGCAGTTAGAGACATCTAATAACGTGATCATTTCTGCTGCAGCTGGTTGCCATAGCAACAGCTCCAGCAGTCCACACTCGAAGCAGCGCGCAGGGCCCGAGAGGCGAGCGAGGAGACTACACGACAGACAGACCTGAGGAGAGAACCGCAAATCCCAACCCCAGCATTATCCCCGAAGAACAGAAAAATGAGTTTGAAGCACTACCGCAACACGGCACACCGAGAGACAGAGAATCAAGCTCAGTGTCATACCGAGGTCTTAAATAAAAGCTTGTTGCAGTTACCAGATCACCCAGTTGTCATGGAGAATCAGGTTGATCTGGACTTGGGCTGTTAACAGGGCCAAGTGTTTGTGTTTAGCGCCCGATATTGAACATGGACCACAGCCAGCTGAACTCTCTTGGTCATTGATATGGCAGTTCAAAGACAAAAACACAGGTGAATTTGTTGCTTGCGTTTTGCCCTGGCTTGTCAGTCGAGCACAACTTGTTCGGCACGCACACCGCTTATCTCCCTCTCCTCATCCTCACTCACCTTTCCCTCCATTCATCACTCACAGAACAAATAAAATGTCTGCTGTTGCGAAGCTGTTGTTTCTCTGTGAGAGCCTGCAGGGAGAGAATCAGATTTTAAGTGGTAAAAGGGCACATTTTTGAAGCCCTCATGAAATCAAAATTTGAATTTTAGATAGCGTATAAAGTTAAGTCTGTATGCTAGGGTGTAAATATAATTACACTAATCGGCAAAATAATGTGATGATATTAAAAAAAAGTTTAAATTGCCTTTTTTGTTGTCATTGGACTAAAGCCAAAAGAAATTATAAAAATATCTGTAGAATTATGTTATTATTTATTAAATTTTTTTAATATATATATTTTTTAATAGGACTGCACTGGACTAAAGATTTTTCTGGTCGACTAGTAGTCATTCATTTGAAGCGATTAGTCGACTAATCATGTTTATATTAGTAGACCATATAAATGCTTCATAAGCATTTAATTGTCTATTGCCTATCAGCACTCATGCGCTCACATACAGCTTGACACAGCACACCGCAGAAGTAATGATTATGAATGCGTCAGGAAAAAACAGCAAGAAGACTGGACGTGCACATTTCATACGGATTACATAATCTAAAAATATTAGTTTTCCATTTGAATTGGTTCATTTTAAAGCAGACATTTCGCTTTCTGTAGATATATTTTTCATGTCTGTGAGGCAAACCGCAGCAAATTTTTACTTCTTTTTTTTTTGACGCGCTCAAGTTCACAGAGACCTAGATGGCAGAAAGCACACCCTGTTTGCATTCATTATTTTACAAAAGCACAAGGATTTTTTTGTTGTTGTTGTTATTGTGAGTGCACACAAATAAAAGTAGACCTTTCTCAGATTCAAAAGATGTATTACTCTTATCTGTATGAGCTAAAATTATGGAGTATTTTAAGTTAAATGCAAATGATCGCATTGGCGCCTCCAAGTTAACTGTCATACAGCGAGCGCGCTACTGTTCAGCATCCATACTCCACACAAACAATAGTGTGTTCAATAGTGCACATTTGTCTAGGTTAATGTTGGAGCGAGCAGTCATGTAATGTTACTGCTACTTGATAAGCCACATTTGCAGTCAATGATCAAAACGAACGTTTGGATGTCCTGACCGATGTACTGTAATTACCACACAGACCAGCTGTTAATGATCTGTCCATCATGGACTACATGACTTCGCCACTTCCTGTGGACTTTTCTTCTGCGATAAAGCGACTAATGAAATTTTGAACGACTAAGCATCTTCTGGTCAACTAACGGTTAGTTGACTATTAGGGGGCAGCCCTATTTTTTAGTAAGTCAGTTTATTTGTAGGGTGCTTTTCAGATTAAATATTTGGCTATTTAAATAAAATATTTAATAAAATAATAAATATTTAAATACAAATCACAAGCCCAAACTTCCTGTTTCAGTAGGAAATGCATCAACGCAAGAAAGAAGACCTTGTTCATCAGGTGATTTGTTTTCATGGGGTTTCATGGTGAAGAACATTTGATGTGTTTGATGAAAAAATGGCGTTACAGACTTTTCTAGAAAAGTTTAGCAAAAGTGAGCATGCTGAAAAAAAACTTTCTTTCAGCATATGGCCATCAGTGGGCTTATCTTCTCAACAAACAAGGTAAAATCTGGTACCATCTGAGATGTCTACTGTCATGTCTCTCCTGAGACTCCTGAAGACAAACATGTGGCGTATCCTAAAGGGCAAAACTGGACAGTTGATTCTCACAGGAAAAAGAGCCTGGTGTTAATTCCTGTGGATCGCACCGCTCCTCATTTGTTAAAAACACCAGGGTGTTAATTCATTAAGCACCGAGACTGTTCATTTGCCCAGGACCAGCTGCCGGAAAACCACAAGGTCAGAAACAAGCTTTCTAATAGGAGTCCTTGAAGGCTGAGACTTATTTTAGACTCGGGTTGAAAGATGTCACAGAAAGAGTAGAACAGAATAAAATGTCTCCTTAAGAATGGTTACACAAGGCATTCTTTTAAATTCATGCTTGTTTCTTCCTTGTCATCCCATCAGTGTGGTCAGACGTAACCTATTATCTGAGCCCTGAAGCAGCACAGGGCTCTGTTGACCCACCGAGAGTTGACACATCCATCATGGAAACGCTCATAAATGCCACAGACTAATTTTTCAAGGGTAGGCCGATCCATATGCCTGTGATAGGAGTTGTTCTGTGGTGACCTCCAGTGGAAATGAGGTCTTAAAGAAATAGCTGTTACTGAAGACCAAGACATCTCATCTCAGAACTCATTCATCACAGTAGTTTAATAACATGAAAAAAATTAAAACATGATTTGGAATATGCACCAATGTTAAAATGGCTTAAATGTACTGTACATATCACTCACCACCATGAGGAAACCTTTCAAATGAAAACTTGGAAAAATATAAAAAATAAAAGCTAATTCTGAAAAAGCTTATATTAATAAATAGTATAATAGTTTTGAAATAATACTGCAACAACACTGCTGTCATACACCACCTGCATCCTTCCTACACTATAACAAAAACTGTAGAAGAAAAAACTATTCAAGTCTTTCTACTTCAAAATTCCATGTTTACTTTAATGTGTTACTTACAAATTATTTGTAATTAATTTGAAATTACTGTCCATTTCTGAGTGAAAATTGTTTCTACATTTTTTCAGTGTATTACACCAATCTCATGCTGAGTTTTCATTAAATCAGTCATGGCAAACTTATTTGTAATTCTTTTAATGTTCCTTGAGGCTCACTTATTATGTTCGTTTATTTTCACAAACTATATTTGCAAAACATGATTATTTTGTGAATATTAACAACATGAAGGTAATGTATGGCTTTTTGAGACCTGAATATACTGCATTTGCCATGCTGTTTTTTATAGTACTCTGACATGAGGGCGAGTAAATAACAGAACTTTCATTTTTGAGTGAACTAATACTTTCATTTTTGACAATGCCCTATAAAGACGAGTGAGACATTGATTACATCTTTGCTTACTCAGTCACAGTACTTGGCATTGTAATGGCATTGGATCACAGCTCCCCTGGTATGTTTTGTGCTGTTCTCTTGAATTGTCCTCATTGTGCTTTCAGGTCTCTGCTATCACACTCTGAAACCTCTGAAGCAACATATGTGGGCAGTGTTGCGTGGCTAAATGTTGTTGGCACATTTAAAAAGTGGTCTATAAAGCAAATCTCTCAACATTGGCCCACCTTGTTGTGAGTCCTGTGAGCTGTGTCCATAGCAGAATGTGGAAGGGTCATTCTCCATCTGTTGAGTGCAATAGGACATTTTTTACTCCTGCATTATGTTATGAGACAGGGATAAGGGTATAAAAATGAAGAATAGCTTTCTGAATAAATGTCGAACAGGGTTTTAGATGGCCTAGTCCTGTGTGTTACTGTGAATACTGAACATTTTCATTGCGTGTGTGGATGTTTGGGTAAGGGTTTGCAGCAGCTGCAGTTTGGATGTGAATATGGGCTCTTGGAAGCTCGCTAGTCTCCTCCTGTAGTACTCTGACATGAGGCGAGGAAATAAAAGAAATTTCATTTTTGAGTGAACTAATACTTTCATTTTTGACAATGCCCTATAAAGACGAGTGAGACATTGATTACATCTTTGCTTACTCAGTCACAGTACTTGGCATTGTAATGGCATTGGATCACAGCTCCCCTGGTATGTTTTGTGCTGTTCTCTTGAATTGTCCTCATTGTGCTTTCAGGTCTCTGCTATCACACTCTGAAACCTCTGAAGCAACATATGTGGGCAGTGTTGCGTGGCTAAATGTTGTTGGCACATTTAAAAAGTGGTCTATAAAGCAAATCTCTCAACATTGGCCCACCTTGTTGTGAGTCCTGTGAGCTGTGTCCATAGCAGAATGTGGAAGGGTCATTCTCCATCTGTTGAGTGCAATAGGACATTTTTTACTCCTGCATTATGTTATGAGACAGGGATAAGGGTATAAAAATGAAGAATAGCTTTCTGAATAAATGTCGAACAGGGTTTTAGATGGCCTAGTCCTGTGTGTTACTGTGAATACTGAACATTTTCATTGCGTGTGTGGATGTTTGGGTAAGGGTTTGCAGCAGCTGCAGTTTGGATGTGAATATGGGCTCTTGGAAGCTCGCTAGTCTCCTCCTGGGGGGATGAAACTGTGCAGTGACTCCTGACTGCAGACAATCAGGCTAGAGAGAGACCGCCGCGCAATACAGATCAGCCAATCAATGAGGCAAATTCTCCTAAACCTTTGTGTCCTGTATTCATTATCAATCATTTGCAGCCGCTGGACTGGCATTAGTACAAACTGCCATCACTACATCAGAACACGCTCGTTCTTTATAGTGATCTAGACGCTGCAGCCTGCCATTATTGCTGAGGAGACACTGCCCCCTGGTGTTGGGAAAAGAAGTCTGTCACTGCAGCAACAGATGCCACTGAGCAGACTGGGACCATTCTGAGCTATTTATAGGGTGTTACACAGATCTCAGTGGCTCAATTAATGTGTAAGAATTAAGCAATCTGACATTAAATTTCGATCCATAACACAGTACATTTCTGTAATGCGACACACAATAAAATTGCGCATAATCGTGCATATATTTAGGCCGGTAGTAAATGTCCAGGCATGGAGTGCAGCACTTCAGTTATCTAATGAAGCTTCATATTTAGACTGCTAAGTTATTTCTGAGCAAATGGATGATTCTTAAGTTAGGGGAACATTTCTGTCTGTATTTTGAAGAAAAATACTCTAGTTTTAGATGGTGGGTTATAATGGATTTTATGGTGTCTCTTACTTTTTTTTCTTTTTAAACATGCAGAAATTGCCAGGATTTTGTCTGTCCAGACTTTTTAACTCCATGCTGTATAAAAAGTTCTGTAAAATTCAGCTTTGCACATGTTCATGAAAATTCTGTTTTAATCGGTTTATTTTAATATGGATTTTCAAAGGTTATTGTTTTTAATTAATTACTGACCTCAGATATTTAATGAATTGCTGTCATTAAGCATTTGTAATTGAAATGTTATTGAGGTTAAATGTAAATTCATATATTTATATCAGTGATTCTCAACCTTCTTGACTTATAGGCCCCCAGTTGTCCAAAACAATATTTACTATTCAATCCATTACTGTACTGGATACATAAAATATTTTTGGTATTTATTTCTGTAATTATGACAAATGTGTTTACTCTTATTAAGAGAAACTGGGAGTATTTATATATCAAATTGAAATTAATTGACTTATTCATTTTGCATTGTTAGAGATTTCAAGAACCAAATAGTCCTCAATAAGAACAATATTTAAGTTAGCTGTGGGTGATTTTGATTATCTTGTTTCTGTTTTGACTTTTGTTTTTGTGTTTTGTTAGTTTTTTTTCCTCTAGTTAGGTTATTTTAATATATTAATAATTTATTCATTTTAATACTTTTAAGTCATCGTGAGACCCCCTGGTTGAGAGCCACAGTAATATATGATACAGTTTATAATAATTCAAAAAGAAAACTATTTCTTTGTCTTTGTATCATATGTTGAAAGTTAATCAACTGTTAGATAACTTTTGTTAGGAAGTCCAAGGCTTCCAAAAAGTCAACTGTCATTACCATCACACTTCCAGCCAAATTGTTCTTGAAATCCATTTTGGACTAATAGGTCATGGTATGGATTCTTCACTATCCGTATTGCAGGATAAATGTTATAATGTAGCTGTATTTTGAAGTAGTCTAAGTGCCCCTAACTAAAAAGTATAATCTATATGTTTGTCCGTGTCCAGGATCCTGGAGCTTCAGCAGAATGGAGACATGGATATCCTGAAGCTGAAGTGGTGGCCGCGGGACAGTCCGTGTGACTTGTACTCTCCTGTGGGAACTCGAAAGAGTGGCAGCGCCTTGGACATCCACAGCTTTGCTGGGGTCTTCTTTGTACTAGCAGCCGGTGTGGTGCTCTCCTGTCTTATTGCCACTGTGGAGACCTGGTGGACGCGAAGGAAAGGCTCCAGAGTGCCGTCGAAGGAGGTGAGAGTCAGCTGATGTAGGGATGTTGTTGATCATAAACCTATATCATGAACATAAGAGTGTGGGAGATTTTCTGCCCAAGAACAGATGGGATCCAGTTGTTATTCAAATTCAAGTTCAACAACATCCCTCTTAAATTTCTACTTAATAAAGGACAATAAGGAAAAAAGGGCATAACAATGAGCAGTATGACCAAAGTCTTATGATAATATGAGTTTATATCAAGTTAACGGCTGCTTATATATATAATATAAATTAAAATATATAAAATATTATATAAAAATAATTAACAATTATATAAAATAAATATAAAATATAGATTTTAATATTAATTAGTTATATAAACCATGTGGCTATACACATTTTTGGATAATGCAATGGATTTTATACTTCACAAATTAAAGATACTAAATCTTATTTGATAATTTTCTCTTTTATATGGCACTTTATGGATGCAAATTAAAAGATAATAATGATAAGAAAATTGCAACATTTGAAGCTGTTGTAAAATAGCTGTTATACATACCTGTGACCTCAAATCATTCTAGTGATTCTAGTTGCAACGTTGCTCGGCCACGGTAACTGATATAAAAGACGCAACTTAATACGTTTCTTCATCATTTTTAATTGTAAATAACATAAATCCTGATAGCCACACAGATGTAACGGTTAAGCAGAAATCTCTACTGGTCATATACCATCATACCACCCAGCCTTGGGAGGATATTAGTAACATCAACAAAAAAGACAAGAGTTTAAAATGAGAAATAGTCAGCATTACAAACAGCAGACAATGCACTTTTTCAACAAATTACTTTTTCTGATAGCGCACTTAAACAAGCAAACCTCTCCAAAAAGAACACAATGTTGTTCAATTGCCTGCCAAGCACATTAACTGTAATAGAGCTCTGCTGAGAAAAAATACATAAAAATAAATAAGCAGGTGCTAGAAAATATATGTGCTGCATATATCTGGATAATTACTTTAAGACAAGGCTCAAATTTTTCTTTAATATCCCATCCTTCAGTTTGTGAAGATCAGTTTAGATTAATGTGTTTGCACATATTGTTTTTCTTGTTTTTACAACTGTTTGCCTATGGTTCTTTGGCATCAAGTTAACGATAATTAACAAATGAGCCCACACTCTGCAGTTAAACGCTTGCATTTTACATGAAAGCACTTGGTAACAGTGACAACCCATTCATATGGCTGCGAATGAACCTTTGTGATGTTGCTCTTGATGCATTTCTTTGATTTGATGAGTTTATAGCTCCTTGTTATCTTCTGCAGCTGTCATATTGTGGGTGTTTCCTTTCCTGATATCACATCCCCATCTCCCTCATTACTCCGACCGAGTCCCATCACCCACCCCCCAACATACACACCTGACCTCTCCTCACAGCCCTCTGGTCCGTGTCATCAGACTCTCCACAGGCCAAAAAACACAGCATTTCATCTCCAGCGTTCCACCTGAAAAACAATCTCTGTAGTGCTTTTGATCAGTGGTCAGGGGCCTTTTCTTGTCTTCCGTCCTCCCGCCATGAAGCAGCTTTTATCTGTCGGGGCAGCAGCAGGCCGCTCATGACCCCACAGAGAGAGCCCCTCTCCTTCATCCCTGTTCCTCTGAAGGCCGTCGTCCACTCTGCTGGTCATCATAATGCTCTGACATTAGTGTAGCTCATCTGTTTCTCCCAGAAATGGCAGATGAGCATTTTTAATCCTGTTGGTTTAACAGGATTCAATATAGTGTTAGTTTTTGATTGCGGCATGCCACAAATAGCAGATTTAAGTCTTATAAGAATTTGAATGACTCATTTTTACTCGCATATGAGCAAGGTCCAAATTAACACTGAATTAAAATGGCTGGGGGAATTGTGACATTACATGGTTTAAATCGACATAGTCTGACCTATTTTTTGTATGTGAAAAATTTGCTTTCAGGGCATTTTTATCTAAGATATCTTAACTTTTTTATGTCATTAAATGATACACTACCATTTAAAAGTTTGTAGTCTGTAAGAAGTTTTTAATGTTTCAGAAAAAAAAACGTCTCTTATGCTCACTATGGCTGCATTTATTTAATCAAAACTACAGTAAAAATACAGTAATATTGTGAAATATTGTTACAATTTAAAATAACTGTTTTCTATGTGAACATATTTTAAAATGGAATTTATTTCTGTGATGGCAAAGCTGAATATCCTGCAGCCATTACTTTAGTCTTCAGTGTCACATGAACTGTCAGAAATCATTCTAATATGGTGATTTAATGTTTAAGAAACATTTATAATTCTTATCAAAGTAAAAAAAATAAATAAAAAAAAAAAGTTCTGCTTAATATTTTTGAGGAAACCATAATTTTTTCAGGGTTCATTGATGTATAGAAAGTTCAAAAGAACAGCATTTATTAAATAGAATATAAATAAATAGAAATATTTTGTAACATTATAAATATCTTGATTGCCACTCTTGATGACTTTAATGCATCTTAGTTTATTAAAATCATTCATTTCTTTCAAAAAAATAATTTGACATTTGAATGGTACTGTATAATGTGCATAGTATTACATATTATTTTTGTATGATGCTGCACAATACATTACACTTTGTCACAAATATACAATGCGTAGGATAAAAAAATAATGCAAAATAAAATCACTTATAAATATTTATAACCTGTAAATTCACCTGCCATTGGCCTTTGTTCCTGAGAGTTAACATTGGACCTTGTACTTTATATAATGTAAGTATGTTTAGTCATTAATTATAGCTAACATAGTGGTGTAGTTGAAGATATAACACTGAGCACAGAGATGATTCTCTCTGAGGATTTTTCAAGTAGGGTGGAGTGCTTTGGCTCTGGTCACACTTGAACCCGCTCCTTTCTGCCCCAGTGGTTGGATCATGCTGAGTTGGGCTCATTCCTCGGAGCACTCTTCCAGATGGTTCCATCAGAGTAGAAGCTTGGCAGAGCTTTGCACAAATATTCACACTGACATGCTGATAAGCACGCATTTTAACACGCACGGTTCAGCGAGCGACAAGTGTTAATGCCAAAAGCAACCGAGACAAAACAAACACTAAAAATTAGAACATATCACACTCATGTCACAGATGTTTTCGGTTCTACAATTAAAGCTCGTTAGTTTGTAGATGCCAGATTTTTATCCATATTCCTTTACTGCAAAAAAGACAGTATTTTATTTATTTATTTATTTTTTTTCCAGTAAAATTATCTATGTATTCAGAAACTAATTACATAACAAGTTGTTATATAAGTTCATGAAAAATTCTCTTATTTTAAGCATATTTGGATAAATTTAACTGGAAAACACTTTTTTTATTTGTTGTCATTTTCTGTCTTTTCTAATTGTCATTTTGGCACATCCTTAAAAATCATTCTTTCATCTTTTAGCATGATGCAACTTTCTGTTTAGTGTGTCCTGGTGTCTTGGGACTTCCTAATTCTTGCTGACTGCTTCTTCTTTTCTTTGTAATATTTCTTGACACCTGGCTAATACTGAGTTCATTGCACATCAGAACAATAGAATGACTTTGTGCTTGTGTCTCTGTGTCTGACGCACACACACACACACGTTGCATATGCCATGGTGTTATTTTGTCCCTGTTTCCTCTGTTTCTCTGTGATCTCCCCGTCATGGCTCCTTCTGTGGTGTCGCAATTGATCAGAAATAATTCGATACAACAAGTCGTCAAAACAAGTTCAAGTTTTTATAGCGCACCACCTGCCAATCCAGAGAGGACGAGCAGGCGGTCCAGAGAACCGGAGGTTTTGCTGTGTGAATAAGTCATTTCACATGCCAAGCTTTGTGTCCTAGTCATTCCTGAAAAACTAAATGATGAAAAGTTCTTCACCTCAGATGTCATAAAAAAAAAAAAAAAAAAACAACGTCTGTGTGCTGACTGTTTGTTTGTTGTCTTTTTCTACTCATTCCCCCACCTCTCTGAAAACAACCTCTTCCTCATCCTCTCATCTGCCTGCCTCATGTGTTTGGTCAAACCTCTGTCCTTTCACACGCGCTCGCGCACACACACACACAGACACAAGCAGACGGACCGTCTGTGAGGCAAGACGAGCCGTGTCATGAGCCGCAGACTGACATCATGCTTACGCTCAGGCCTTCCTCCAATCACCTGCCACCTGCATGCTGCGCCACACCCCTCGACTCCAAGCTGAGGCACACGTTCGCCATCCCGTCGCGAACTGTCTTCTGCCAGCACTGAGCTACACTCTTTCCACACTTCTCCAAGCATCGTGCCCATGTAGGTTATGAAATCGTCCCTGGCACCAAATGCGCTACAATACGTTTTTTTATGGACTTCAGCAGTCGCACATTTGCTGCTGAGTGAGAATCCGGCAGGGTGCTACAAGAAAGGCCATTACCATTTATTTCCAGAAACCTTGAGATTTACAGTCACTTTGCTCAGGAATGCAATAATACAGGCTATTTTCAAAACCAATCTTCATTTTTGATCTGAAACCAACATTAGTGCCAAGCTGCATAGAGACTAGGCAAAATTGGCTAAAAGAATACAGAAATGACAGCGCAAACAGTTATCTGAGCTGCGTAGCTTTGGAGTGGAGCAACCCATATAAAAAGCTTTTGCCCAGCAAGCTGGCATTTGCAAAACTTGTTCAATATTTATACTGGTGTTGCATAGCCAGACTAAGTGCCTAATTCAGTATTCAATTCCAGAATCCTAATACAGTCGATGCAACAGGTAAGATGACATTTAAAGCAGTGGTTCTCATTCATGGGGGACACTAGGGGGCCTCAGCAAACTTCAAATTATGCATTTATATGTATTAATAATACAATTTCTAAGATGTCTATATTTAAAATTGTAAGATTTATAATCAAATCTTGTACTTAACTTCCAATAGGGCAGAAAAAATCTATATATTTTAATATATACATTTATTTTAAAGACAAATATAAGGACATTTTTCTGCATACAGAGTTCTTATCGTTAATAATTAATGTATTGACAGACACAAGCACATTTGTTATTTCAAAGGATATATTCAAAATAAGTGTTTACATGCACCTTTAGTCAAACTAGAGCAATAATGAGACTTTTTAAAATGTAATGTAAACTGAAATCATACCACTCAGGCCTTTGTGAAGTCTAATAGATCTAGACTAATAGATCTCAATGTCGCCTAATTATAGTTTTAGACAACAATCGGTCTTTGCGTTGTGTGCATGCTTCAGAAGACAAAGGTGATATGTGTGTACCTAATCCTTCAGATATTCAGTTACACATTGTGTCACATATAGTTGGACAGATGCCGAATGTAGCTCCATTATAACTGTGCTGAAAAGGTTGAGAACCACTGGTTTAAAGATTTCACACTAGTGTCACATCCATATCTATAAATCTTAGAATAAAATGCCTTGGATTAGATTCATATTCGGAGCAATCATACCCTGCCCCACAAAAAAAAAAGGGGGGAATAAAACATAAGTGGTATTATTTTCAAATCACAACAAAGTATTCCGAAAAGCACATGGTCCCTCGTTAGTTCAAGAAAACACCACAAATGTGTCCTGTCATGTAACACAATCCCTGTTCCCTTCACTCCTACACCCCTTTTATACCGCCTTCCTCCACCGTGGTGGTAGGACAGGTACCAACGAGTTGCCCCCCGACCTCCCGCCTCCTTCGGCCCGACCAGGTTTCCCCTCCGCCCCTCTTTACTCAGGGCCACGCTGCCTGCCGCTGGTGGCTGCAATCAACAAAGTGCTTTATGCTGGTCCAATCCAGAGGCCATTTATCTCACTGCAGCCACAATGTCAGCCCACGTCACCCCGTGAGTTTGTTTTTTGTTTTAAGCACTCCACATATTTTAGTGGTTATGTTAGTACTGTAAACATAATATACAGTAGATCGACCGTGGTTTCAGATGGCTTGAAAGTGGAAAGGTTTTGTAGACTATCTACATATCCAAAGATCAATGTGTCACGCAATGGCATTAATGTTGTTGATAGTTCAAGGACAGTACTAGTTAAGACTGATGTGTTTTCATTACTGTAGCTCAGTATGTTTCCATTTTTGTACCTTCCTCCCTCCTCTTTGTCTGTCTTGTTAACCATGCAAATGCTAAAACCTCATCGGGCCTGCTAATTCTCCATCGACACCCACCCTCAACCTTCTTCTAAATGTTCTCGATGTTTCCATCCATTCCCAACTGCATCTGAACACTTCCTTCCCATCTCACTGGCTCACCACCTCCTTCCTTTTCTCACCTTTGTTTGCCTGCGTTTCCTCTTCCACCGCCCATCCGTTTCCCTATTAACCTCTTCGCGCCGTCCCGCTTCACTAACCCATCCCGCTGTATCTGCTCTTACGATTACACACCTCTTCTCTTCACTTTACACCTCTTTTCTCCTCTGATCCTGTAACAACCTTCGCTCCTCCTCCTGTTCTTCTCTCCTTCCTTATTTTCTTCCCGCACCCCTCCCCACTCCACTTTCCTCCTCCCGTTCTCCCCTCCTCTAGGACGATAAGGAGATCGACCTGGAGCACCTTCATCACCGGGTTAACAGCTTGTGCACGGAGGATGAGAGCCCCCACAAACAGTTCTCCACCTCCTCCATCGACCTGACGCCCCTGGACATGGACTCCCTCCCAGCCGCCCGGCAGGCCCTGGAGCAGATCAGCGACTTCCGCAACACGCACATCACCACCACCACCTTCATTCCCGAGCAGATCCAGACTCTCAGCCGCAGCCTGTCGGCCAAAGCGGCAGCCGGTTTCGCCTTCGGGGCCGTGCAGGACCACCGGACTGGGGGGCCCTTCCGGCAGCGGGCCCCCAACGGCGGCTTCTTTCGCAGCCCCATCAAGACAATGTCCAGCATCCCGTATCAGCCCACCCCGGCCCCCAACTTCAGCTACGGCAACGACCCGGACAGGGGCACCTCCATATAGACTGCAGGGGTTCCTGGGCCTGTGAGTTGGAAACAAAAAAGAGATATATGTAAATACAAATGTTCCTTTTCGGTTGTCGTTTTCTCTTGGCTTTGCTCTTCGCAATGGAGCTCTAAGCACTCCACATATTTTAGTGGTTATGTTAGTACTGTAAACATAATATACAGTAGATCGACCGTGGTTTCAGATGGCTTGAAAGTGGAAAGGTTTTGTAGACTATCTACATATCCAAAGATCAATGTGTCACGCAATGGCATTAATGTTGTTGATAGTTCAAGGACAGTACTAGTTAAGACTGATGTGTTTTCATTACTGTAGCTCAGTATGTTTCCATTTTTGTACCTTCCTCCCTCCTCTTTGTCTGTCTTGTTAACCATGCAAATGCTAAAACCTCATCGGGCCTGCTAATTCTCCATCGACACCCACCCTCAACCTTCTTCTAAATGTTCTCGATGTTTCCATCCATTCCCAACTGCATCTGAACACTTCCTTCCCATCTCACTGGCTCACCACCTCCTTCCTTTTCTCACCTTTGTTTGCCTGCGTTTCCTCTTCCACCGCCCATCCGTTTCCCTATTAACCTCTTCGCGCCGTCCCGCTTCACTAACCCATCCCGCTGTATCTGCTCTTACGATTACACACCTCTTCTCTTCACTTTACACCTCTTTTCTCCTCTGATCCTGTAACAACCTTCGCTCCTCCTCCTGTTCTTCTCTCCTTCCTTATTTTCTTCCCGCACCCCTCCCCACTCCACTTTCCTCCTCCCGTTCTCCCCTTCTCTAGGACGATAAGGAGATCGACCTGGAGCACCTTCATCACCGGGTTAACAGCTTGTGCACGGAGGATGAGAGCCCCCACAAACAGTTCTCCACCTCCTCCATCGACCTGACGCCCCTGGACATGGACTCCCTCCCAGCCGCCCGGCAGGCCCTGGAGCAGATCAGCGACTTCCGCAACACGCACATCACCACCACAACCTTCATCCCTGAGCAGATCCAGACTCTCAGCCGCAGCCTGTCGGCCAAAGCAGCAGCCGGTTTCGCCTTCGGGGCCGTGCAGGACCACCGGACTGGGGGGCCCTTCCGGCAGCGGGCCCCCAACGGCGGCTTCTTTCGCAGCCCCATCAAGACAATGTCCAGCATCCCGTATCAGCCCACCCCGGCCCCCAACTTCAGCTACGGCAACGACCCGGACAGGGGCACCTCCATATAGACTGCAGGGGTTCCTGGGCCTGTGAGTTGGAAACAAAAAAGAGATATATGTAAATACAAATGTTCCTTTTCGGTTGTCGTTTTCTCTTGGCTTTGCTCTTCGCAATGGAGCTCGTTCATCCCAACCGAACCCGCCAACAGGACGAGGGTGAAATAAAATGATCATTATTGTCGTTGTGGTTTGTCGGGAGATTTTCTCTGTGAACTAAATGAATTTGCCTTTTGTTTGCCACATTCGATTCAAATGTTGCAATGATAGTATGTTTACCTTTTTTGGGGGGGAATTTTTTTTTTTGGGGGGGAAGAAAAAAACAAAAGACTCTGCCAAGTGTTTCCCAGATCTGCAATAACTCAGTTTGAAAGAATCTTGTCAACTCATCGACTGAATTTTGCTTTTGGTTAACGGTCAGTACTCCCTCTAGCTGACGCATTCAACATGGCGCTGCTAAACTCAGAGAAAACAACCTGCTTTTCTTTGAAGCTTCACAGCAAGTGACTGTGTTTCTAAAGACCTCTCATCCTCTCTGCCATCTCCCAGAAGTTGAGATCTACTTTGAGTCTTTAAACGGACACTCTGTGGAAAAGACTCTAATGAACTTTAAAATAAAAATAAAAAAATAATAAAGTTATTATACTGTGGGGGGGTTGGAACAAATGCTACTAAATGTCTCTTACTGACTTTAAGTATAACGAATCTTTAATGCGTGGAATGTGTCTGGTCAGAGAGTTTTAACAACAAAAAAAAGTGTTCAGAGCTGTCTGTAGTTTTAGTTTTCTCTTTTTTTTAATGATTACTTTTGAAATTGCTTCAGTGCCATCATCTTACATTGATTTGCACCATTAAGAGTTTGTATTCACTTCTGTAGCCGTACTCCAGGATTCAACAAAAACATTCTGTAGAATAGCTTCATTGTATATGCCACAATCTCGCGGCTGTGCGTCATAGATTTTGGAAATCAAAGAGTGAGAGGGTTTTTAAACAAATTCTTAACATGAGCCTTAGGAGACAGGGCTTTTTTTACTTTTCAACTGTCGGTCCTCAACCTGTTACTATCTGAAAATGCTGATACGGTGGCGACTTTTGAGGGGTTATTTGAAATATATTTCTATTTAATTTCGTAAATGTTAAGGGGTACTATTTATCTAACTTTTTTTTAAAGTGCTAATTGTTTAAACAAGGCCATCAAGGTGTGGGGAGAGTTTTTTAAAAAAAATACACATTTTGAGGACAGAAAACAAACCAATCCTTTTCACTAACATAAACTGTATTAATATTTACTAATGTTAGTCGTTTAGAATGAGCTTTCAGTTTGTTATCCTCTGACTAATTCGCAAATGTTGTGTGTAGAGAACAGCAACAGTGTTTTGACGCAAGCATTCTAGATGTACTTTTCTTAAGATACGATTACTGAAAGACTATAGGAGCAATTTTATTTAGTATCAGTTTAAAGATTTTTATTTAGCGTAAATGAAGAGACATTAAAGTGTATATTTTACATGCAGATAATTTTTTGTCGGATTTAAAGACGATATAGAGTATAATATCTGAGTCTGTAAAGCTCAGTTAGCCACTATCACATTACAAGAAGTTCTCCACGGTTTCTGACGGTAAGGCATACTCATTCGACTTCATTTAATTTTAATTTCCAAATCTGTAAAAAAGGAGGCAAGGTTTTTTTCCGTAAAAGAAGCATGCAAAACCTGCTATGCCTGTAACATTTTTAATTTCATACATAGAATTGTACAGGATTACATCATTTTCAACTGATTATAATGTACAGTATTTAATATAGGCCTATTTTGTTGTATGTGTTGCATATTATTCAAATGGAACAAACTGAGGCCTCTGTTACAAGTGGCAAAGCTTTCTGTGTATAATTTGTCTAATAAACATGTTTTCTACAGTGGTTTTTGTTGTGTTGTCTGTATCATCAAAAATGGCATACATACACAATAATGTCCCGAACAGTACAGTGGTACATGTGAAGAGTAACGCGTTCTGTTTCCTCCCTTCCACCGCAGGATGAGCTCATCAACATGAAGTTCTCTGAACACAGTCAAGGTTGTGGTCAAAGATTAGTCACTGTTGGCTTTTGACTTTGTGAACCAGATTCATGCTCTACAGGTCAAAGTGAAAGGCACCACAGCATTTCAAGTCATGCTCTAGTGATTGAGGAGTTTGTCGCCACAAGTTTATCCCTGAACCTGTCATGTTCCAGATGTATTAGGCCAAGCTCTTGTACGCAAGTCTGTTTATGCTATGTATTGTATGTAATGCTTATGGCTTGTAATGTTGCCTGTTGCACTTTTTACCAAACTCTGATGCACCAGAATTTTTAAACGATAAAAAGCTTACACTTACAGCACATAGCACAGCACCCATGAAGGCTGACATGCAGACAGTTGCGTTCTGTAGCTCTTCAAGGACTAATATACAATTCCATGTTAAATGGCAGATATTTTCTGCATGAAAACAGGATTAATTGTTAATCAAATTAGAAAAACGTTAGACTTCCTCTCCGATTAAAGTTGGCGATTTTTTATTGGACGACGAACTGTAGCAAAACGGCTGTTTGTATTTTGATAATTGAGGCTGAAATTCTCAAGTTCTGAAGAAAATAAGCACTTGATCTACGGTAAGTGCGTTGCAAGTCCACTAGATGTCGCCTTTGTGGCTTTTTCTGTAAAGAGATGCATACTAAAGTGTGCACCTGTTCTGATATTTAGAAAATCAGAGATCTTATTTGTTTCAGGTTTCATGTATTATGGAAAACGTTACATCAAATTAAACGCTTGTAAATACACAAGCTCGCTTTAAACTAACGTCAGGAGGTTTATGTACTGGATAATAAAAAAAAAAAATTGAAATCTAAATTATTAAATTTAATATAAATTATTACTTTTATCTATGTAAATATTTGTTACATAGATAAAAAATATATATATTTATCATATATTTAATGAATGGAGTAGCTGTGAAATTCATTATTAGGCTACTTATAATAATACTACGTGTGTTGTGGAGCCCTGTGATGTGTTTTATCTGCTTTTATCAAGCACGCGATATCTCTGGGTTTCCCGGGAGACAGGAATGAAGAAAGCAGCACGCAGACTCGATCGCGGTGGAAGCCCCCATCGAGACACATTTTGTGCCCTTTTTTCAAAGAGTTCTTCAGGCGTGTCGAATGGAACATTGAGTCTCTATTGTCCCTGGGACACTTTAATAATCGACGGCAGCAATCCCAACCTGTTGTTTGCTTTAGGACCTATTCCAAGACACACAAGCCGCCTGGATGAGGCTCCAGTTGGGGTGGGATGGCGCCCCAGTCCAAAAGCCTCTGCGCTCTATGAATTCATGAATAAATGTAAAAAGATTAATGTAAAGTTTTTAATGCCAGAAAACAGGAATTAAGGTCCTGTGCATCACTGCCTTACATTAAATAATACTTGTTTCAGTGACTAACCAGGGAACGCAGCTGTAGCCCGTGTCAAAAAGTTATGCACACTTTGCTGTCTGCACATTTTCCACGTTATAACTAATTAACTTGTCTAATATGAATGCCTTTTCTTAGTTTCACGCTAAGTTTATATGCCTAACTAGCTGATTCCATTTATTTATTATAGTTGTTATATTTTACAGTAAATCATACGAAAAGGGCGTCATCATCAACATTTATTATTATTATTATTATTATTATTATTATTATTTTCATTATCTTACTGCCCTTTTTGAACTTGCTGTCTTTCTAAAGCTCGTGACAGCAAGGGACTGTCGCGCCTCCAGATCAAGTTTCTGATCTTTGGGAAGCTCTTTTGCTGAAAGGGCGTTCCTTAAATCGGATCAAAAGGTTTTGAACTTGTCCAAAAAGAAAACGAAACTCAATCTGGTATTAACACTCATTTTTGAATGTGTTTAACTGTGCATCAATAAAAGAATGAATTATTGCTATTTATTTAATGTTCATGTTGCGCAACTGAGATTTATTTTTCAATAGAGAGGTATATGTGTAGCCTATATTATAAGTGTGTCTTTTATTATGTTAGACTATATGTACGATTGTAAGTACGATTATATTATATAAGTACGATTACGTAAACTAAGAAATAGCTAAATGATAAATGCCTAAATTAATAAAACTAAATTTCTCGAATAGCCTATTAAATTTCGTTGACAAATGAAACCAACATTTTTTTTTCATTTCATGCGACTGTACGCATGAAGAGACAGTGCCTAATATATCGATGTAGCTAATTATTTTCTTTAAAGCTAGAACAAAAGTTTACTTTAAGAAAATGGCGCTAAATTCAGCTGTTCACGAGCATTTAATGGACACAAGCAGATTCAAAGCACGGTGTTCTCAAATAAACAGTTTTGATAACCCCTTTCACTTCATTTGAGACTGTCGAGACAAGTTTTTTTTTCCTTTCTGTTGCACTTTATAGACTAGATCTAATTTCCTAAACATAGCGTGTGAGGAGGCTCGCCACATAACTTTATTCAGTCTCTAAGTTTTTGAGTGCGTCCTGTGGGACGGCCCATTGTGATAATAATTCTCTAGTTAAACAGGTTTGAAGCGCGACATTATCAAAAAAAAAAAAAAGTTTGGGCATAATAACCTCTCTCGGGTTTACTACGACTTCTCATTGGTCGTCCACACGCGCCTGCCCCGCGTGCTCTTATTGGTCAAAGCGCCACGCGACCAGCTTGAGAAGGGGGGCTCCCCGGCGCGTGCCGCTTTTAAAACCGACGAGTCGCCCTGAGACATCAGTAAAGAAATCCCCTTCACCACAGGTGTAAGAAGAGAACTCATCGGCAAAAATCCATTTCCCTTATCCAAAGCCACCCACTTTCCTCCAAAAAGCACAAAAAAACAACATGGATGGAATGAACGTGGACGGCGTAAGCATGGATACAAGGGAGGTGGTTGAACTCGACGTCCAGCATCCGAGCCTGGGGCGGGGGAAGCAGCGCGAGTACCCACCAGCTTTGGCACTCATGGCCAGCAGTGACCCACGCGCCTGGCTGGCTCCCGTGCAGGCTGGCACCTGCGCGGCACACGCCGAATACCTGCTGCACTCGCCCGGCTCGAGCGCGGAAGGCGTGTCCTCTGCCTCCAACTTCAGGAAGAGTAGCAAGAGTCCTGTCAAAGTACGCGAGCTCTGCCGGCTTAAAGGAGCTGTGGCTGCAGATGAGGGAAGACAGCGAGCCCCGTCCAGCAAAGCGACCAACGTCGTGCAGAAACAGAGGCGCATGGCTGCCAATGCCCGGGAGAGGCGAAGGATGCACGGATTGAACCATGCGTTCGACAAGCTGCGCAGCGTCATCCCAGCCTTCGAAGACGACAAGAAGCTCTCCAAATACGATACCCTACAGATGGCCCAGATCTACATCAACGCCCTGTCCGACTTGCTTCAGGGCCCCGGTGCTAAAGCCGACCCGCCAAACTGCGACCTGCTGCCTGCCAACGTGTTCGAGGAGGACCGCTCTCCCAGAGGATCGCCGAGCGTCTGCCGGAGAGGCGCGGGCGCGGGTTACCCGTACCAGTACGAGGACGCAACTTTCGCCTCTTTCATGGAGCAAGAGCTCCAGTCGCCCTCTGGAACGAGCAAGTCCGGTTCAGAGGCCAGCAAGGACTCGCCTCGGTCGAACCGGAGCGACGGAGAGTTTTCCCCTCACTCGCACTTCAGTGACTCGGACGAAACGCACTTGGAGATGCAGAGCGAGGACGAGCTGTCGGAACTGAAACTGCCCAAGCACCGCTCTTTTTAGAAAACACACCAACCGGACTGTCCATCAATCGTGTCAATCGCATATTTGGGCTTTGTAATAGGTGGCTTTATTTATCCATTTGTTGTATGATCTTTTGACAATGATGTTGCTGTTGTGTCTGACGCCAATAGATTTAGTTGCCTTCTCGTGACATTGATCAGACCCCTACGCCATGTGAACTGCCGCGTGCAGCAGTGCCATGGGCTCAAATGTCATGCATAAAACTGTCTTCCGTGAACTGTTTTGACACGTGATTGTCCTGGGCCTATTTTCATAGATACGATTGATTTTGAACCCTGTAAGAATTTGCAACTTCTAAAGTTTACGTGCACTTTAAAAACGGGCCATAGGCTTGAGAAACACTCTTTTGTCATGGAACAAGAAATTTTTTGTTTATGTAGAAGTAATGCCAATTTGATGAATATATTTAATATAGCCATTAGATTTTGTACATCCGTTCGTTTTTAATATTTGTTTTCAATGCAAAGAAGTTTTGTTCTGCTTCTTTAGCTGAAGTAAGCTATTTATTTCCGTTTGCCTTGTCAATTGTTTTTTTTTTTTTCGTTATTGAAAATGAGCAGTTTTGCTACTGGTATGTTTTGTTTTATTGTAGAAATAAAAAAGAAAAATTAACATGATTATGTCTCATGTCTCTGTGTGATTGTCGTCATCAGTTTTTCATTACGATTTTATCTAAAACCTTTTCTAGAATCTAGATCTTTTTTTTTTTTTTGAATAAAGTAAATCCTAATATGTCGGCACCAGCTTTATCTAATGTCATTTAATTTTAATTAGGTTTAGCCCTTAACGAGAACGTATAGGTGTGAAACATTGTATGGTTGTAACTGATGTGACATGACCGAAAAATTAATAATTACATTTTTTTATCGTACTGTAGCCTATAACATTTTGCATCAAAACGTAGGGTGACCTTGTCTGTGATACATATAAAATAAACCTATATTTTTAAGTGTGAACTTTAGTCAAGTAGCCTAGTGTTTTTTTGCAGCACCGTTTAAAAAAATCTTCCAAAGGGTGTTTTCGTAGCGATGCCATAGAACGAAGAACCTTTTTTGGTTCCACAAAGAACCTTTCAATGAACAGTTCCTAGAAAACCCCCTTTTTTTCTTAATGTGAAGAATATTTGTATAATCTAAAAATACATTTGTTCCACTATAAACCTTTTGTGGAATGAAAAGGCTCCATTTATTTTAAAGGATATTAATGGAACCATCAATGTCAATAAAGAACCTTTTTGACCATCTTCTTTTAAGAAACACTTTAAGTTGGTTATTTGGACAAAAAGTTCTTAATTTAACATTATAGGCACCTCGGATCCGTGTATGGTTTCTGGTTATTTTATATAGCCTACAACATGTTTGAATTTTTTCTATAATTAGAGATCAAAGTTCTTTTTGGAACTTAAAAAAAGATTCTGTGGCAGCAGACTGCAACACAATGTTGGCTATAATAAAAACATTTCATTTGATTTAATATTTAATTGTATTTTATTTTATTTTATTTACACAAAAATGAGGAAGATCAGATCATCAAAGCAATGCACTAAACACAGTCAGTAGCCTATACAGTGACACATGCATTTAATAAAAAATAAATAAATAAAAAAACCTTGATTCATCTCGCCGTCACCCAATGTAGCTCAGTTCAGCATATTTTTTATTATTTAGCCTGTTCATTCTGAGGCTGTTTTCTCTTTTGAAGTTTTACTTATAGGCCTAGCTGTCAAATAAACTGTAAACGCCTTATTTAGGCTATATTACTAATATTGCTCGTGTTTCACATGCTTAAAGCCAACCCGATCTCATGAGAAAACGTAACGCAAACGTATTTCACGAGGTGGCGATTTCGTACGAATTTCTTATGATTTGGTTCGTATAAGCGAAAAGCCTACAATTTTAGAAGCAGACTCAGGCATGAATAAAACAGTCTCTTAAGAAAACTTCATTTAGCTGTTCGTTCTACAATTGTCTTCAAATGTGAACTTTAAGTCAGATCTTAGTCTCATTGTTAATATTTTCTTTTAGTCAGAGTTTGGAAGAACTTCTCTAAAGGCGTTTAGCGCATACGTTAAGGTTTTCTTCATATGCATGCTGGTATGCTGCCAACTGCCCCCGTGCCAACTGTCAGCTTCTCTACCCTCGAGCCATGACAAACATCATGAATTATTTCATTTTGCGTATGAATGGGTTTTAATAGTGCTCTTATCTATAAGCAGCCTCGTGTTTATTGAGGGAATTGTTTTAACTGTAATTGAAGCGTTTATTAACTTTTACAAAATTGTTGGCAAGGGGTGTTGGGTGTCCTCCTGGAAGCACGCGCTGTCAGCTGGTGGGCGCAACGAGTGGAGTCCCACAGGACCTGACTCGCGAGACTATACACTCGCTCTGTGAGTCTGCCACACACGCGCACACACCAAAGTACACATGCTGACGTACACACACAAACACGCGCACTCTTATGTCTTAGACTAAAAGGGGGCTTACAAATAGCCTTCCTTTGTTGTTGTTAAATAAAACTGAAATAACTAAAGACCTCTAAAATACATGTTTCGCAAAAACATTTTTGCCTTATGAACCACTTTTCTTTTTCAGAACCTCCCCAAAAATTAGGTTTAATCCTTTTAAAACCTCATTTACCGTGGTAAATTATTACAAAAAAAGCGTTGATGTATTAATTTCAATAGAGGAGCTACATTATACTTGTTTATTCTTTAAACACTTTTCAACAACGATAAAGGTTACAGAGAGAGTTCCCTTTAGGAATAGAAAGAAATAAGTAACCTAATTTTCCAAAACTTTTTTTTGTCCGCTCCCTTCAAAGACTTCACAGGAATTGCTCAGGAATTATTAATGAAAGTGGCCGCAGTGTACCTGCTTTTTTGTGTCTCCACACCTGCGTTTATCCAATCACTTGAGCCGTGCGTCTGCGATCCCTATCCAGATTAACATCGAGAATAATAGGCAATATCATGCACACGCTCAGCGCGCTAAATTATTCACAACCTTATCCATAATACCTTTATCTTCCAGTGAACCGCGCGACCATCTGTGCCGTCCTGTTACATGCGACCCTCAAACGACAAACGCGCTCAAATTTCGCGACCACGCGCCTGTAAATGGGGAGTAGCGACGCCTACCAAACTGTAAACTAGCTGAAAAGTTTATCACCTGCACTTATAGTCGCATTTAGTGTGATTATTCTTAAACTGTGTTTCCCAAAGTCTGTATCTCTCGTTACGGCATTTTACAACGGAGACTGCCTTTTTCCTTTAAGTGGCACTTAGATCGGTTATAAGGGAATGGTTACACGAGCTGTCAGGTCCAGTCGTGGACACCAGTCAACTAATGCCAATGCTTTGACCGATATGTGTCCACTGTCCAGTTTGTCTCCTCAACACAAAAATAGCGCGGAAAATGCCATCAAACATGAAAACATTCGTCATTTTGTCTATACGCTTAAAGTCATTAAACAGAAATCTTTTTAAAGGGCTCTTCAGTTTTTTTTCTTGGTTGTGCTCCTTTTAGCCTATAAGAAACAGAGTATGCTAGTAGGCTAGTGTGCACTTACAACATTTGAAATATTCAACAAATTTTATTTTTGTATCTGACAAACTTCATGTTCCAATTATCTCATTCATCATTAATGTTTTACGTCATTTTGATAGTTTCTTTGTTTTTGCTTTGGTGGGAAAATACTGTATTTACGTGCGACTCGCATTATGCGGAAAGCCCTATAGGCTATACGAATCGAATCTCATTATAATCTATAAAACTATTTTATTCTATTTTTTATTTCATTTTATGTAATTCTGGAGTAGGCTATTTCTTTTTAAGCTAGAAGCCTAGGACTGAAGTTTTTTTTTTTTCAGATTTGTTGAATTTCAGATTCGAATTAGGCTAGTCTACATCAACAATGAATAAGAGAAAGATGGTTTATGGTGCCCATGGTCTAAAACATATTGCTTGATTTAATACAAAAACATTTAATAAAAGAAAACATGTATTACGCTACAGAGACGAGAAAAAAATACGTTTTTAAAAATTATTTAGCATTTCAACACAAAAATAGCGCGGAAAATGCCATCAAACATGAAAACATTCGTCATTTTGTCTATACGCTTAAAGTCATTAAACAGAAATCTTTTTAAAGGGCTCTTCAGTTTTTTTTCTTGGTTGTGCTCCTTTTAGCCTATAAGAAACAGAGTATGCTAGTAGGCTAGTGTGCACTTACAACATTTGAAATATTCAACAAATTTTATTTTTGTATCTGACAAACTTCATGTTCCAATTATCTCATTCATCATTAATGTTTTACGTCATTTTGATAGTTTCTTTGTTTTTGCTTTGGTGGGAAAATACTGTATTTACGTGCGACTCGCATTATGCGGAAAGCCCTATAGGCTATACGAATCGAATCTCATTATAATCTATAAAACTATTTTATTCTATTTTTTATTTCATTTTATGTAATTCTGCAGTAGGCTATTTCTTTTTAAGCTAGAAGCCTAGGACTGAAGTTTTTTTTTTTTTCAGATTTGTTGAATTTCAGATTCGAATTAGGCTAGTCTACATCAACAATAAGAGAAAGATGGTTTATGGTGCCCATGGTCTAAAACATATTGCTTGATTTAATACAAAAACATTTAATAAAAGAAAACATGTATTACGCTACAGAGACGAGAAAAAAATACGTTTTTAAAAATTATTTAGCATTTTTTAATTTTCGTGTTTTAAGTGGATACTTAGCTAACTGTCAGTTGACCCCCGCGTGCCCTTATATTACCGCATCAGGGGAGACTGATCTGATATCAACCTGTGGTCCCATGGTCTTTTTTTTTTTAACTTATAAAGTATTCCTGACAACAGCTGGGAGACTGCCTGAGTTGAGGTTTCACATCTCATTAAGTATTGAGGTAGAGCGTTGAAGGAAAAACATAAACAAATATCCCCTCCCTTATGCAATGCGCGGGCTCGTAGAATCTGATAGGCTCGTGCGCAATGGTGCTATCGTGTTGCTTTTCAACTTCATGCTAACCTTTATATAACTTAAAAATCCAACACATGTGTTCAGTGAAGATTCCGAAACAGTTATGGTATGTTAACATAATGTGTCTCATTTAATACTTTATTAATATGTTGTGTATGCAGAAAAAGTTGGATCTTTCCCAACTTCACACTATTGGCTCAAACCTGATGTTTAGACATTCCACTGTTTTTGTTTGACAGTGACAAAATAGAACAGTAGATCAGTTTTGTATGCATTCCAATGCTGTGAATTTTTTTTCCTGGTGTGTTTGTGTTTGAGGTGGTGGGGAATTGTTTGCATTTACTGTCCTAGTTCCTCAACCATTTTTTTAACATGATGGACAAGTCATGAAAACCCTCCACCATGAAGATCAACACAACCTCCACCTCATTCAGTACTGGACGAACTTGCATGCATAGCCTACTGAACAGGTAAAGTGTTATAAGTGAGTAAACAGTGTAAACTGCCTGCAGAGCACATGCTCATTCCTATGCTTAGTTGAAAAGTGAGGTTCCTAAACTTCATTGAAGATAAGGGGAGTGGGAGGAGCCAAGGCAAGGGCTCGGACTCTCTGGGGACGTTGGAACAAAAGCTAAAACTGGGCCGTACTCTCCATCTGCTTCGAGACTGTAGCAACAACCATACAGCAAGACAGAAAAAGAGAGAGGGCATGTGGGGGTGAGGTGTACAAGGCATTCAAAAGAGAGGAAAAAAGAAGAGCAGAAATGGATGTTAACTAGAGAAAAAATCCACTGTTATAGTGCATGTTATAGTGTAGACAGAGAATCATTCTCTGATCTGAAAGACTTGTGCCAAGTAACTGTTACCCATCCAGTTATTGTCAAAAGAGCATTTCAGCTTATGGAGACACTGCTATGAAATATTAATGTCAAGTAATGTATTAGAGGCATTTGTTGACACATATGCATACACCTGTGCATGTAGCACAACTACATGGTTAAAAAAAAGCTTTGTGGCGTTTTAAGAAAGATTGTTATCTAAGCAAGGGAGGAAAATAATAGAAAACGTCACATGAGCCTCTGAATAAGAGGTATGAATAATGCATAGGCTTCCTGTGAACACTAGTCTGCAGTCTCTGATTATGCGTATCAATGTAACCCAGATAGCCAGGATTATTCTTGTGAAATCATAGGTAATGTTATCCATGAATGATCTTAACTTGCAAAACAATGAAAAAAAGATGTTTAAACAGTTTGGAAACATTTTTTGGGAACACTGAAGTATCTGTTGAACATAATGCAACAGTTATTGATGCACTTAAAACCCTTGTGCGGTCTTCGGTCACTTTTGACCGAAAAATGTAACATTTTGAAATTTAAAAAAATCGTAGCTTCATGAGAATGGTCCGAAACTTGGTGACTTTTATGGCACTTGGTATGTGAACACACAAAAAAATTGAGGGCATGATTCGAAAAAGCTAAGTGCTCGTAAAAAAAATAGTCACACTCATGTTCTTTGGTCAAAAATGACCGACCAGAAAAAAATTGCACAGCAATGAAGGGGTGAAACTAAAACATCTAGAGTGCAAAATCAACACACCCACTCACACACGCACACGCACACACCTGTACACCCCCCTCCATGAACTGGTGTGCCTGTAACACAGCCACTATGTAAAATAAAATCAATAATTCAACTACAATTTAGTAAAAAAGTGGACAGCAAGGAAGGGGTTACACTCTAAAACATCAAGAGTTCAAAACAGACACATCCACTCACACACACTCACAGACACACACACAATTATACACACTCAAATAAATTGGTATGGCTATAACCATATAGCCAAAATGAGTCAGAAAACTGAAATAAGAGGTTAAAATCAGATCAGACCCAGAAGGATTAAGCTCTGATAAAGCATTCCTGTTTATTTTTGTTACATTTTTATAGAATTTTAATGTTTTGTATAACAAAATGCTTTCTGTGTTCAGGTTTGACTGTAGTAATATAATTCAAAAACTGACGCTTCAAATCAACATTTAAAACAACGAAATTACATGGAGGTGCTAATCTGCATTCAAAAAATGGATTTTAAAGGCCTAGTCTCTATTTTAATCTGAGATACTGCATTAATTGAAAAATAATTTTAAAAAATTAGAGAAAAAATGTGTACTATTTTCAATGGGAAAAATGGATAATAATTATTGCATAAATATTAATTATTACCATAAAATTATCTCAAAATACAAAAGAAAAAAGCAAAAAATATTATTGAACAAAAATATTTTAGATTGATTTTACTGAAGAAAAAAAAGTTAAATTTCAGGTGTCCGTTCACTTTTGACCGCAAAGGCCATGAGTGTGATTCACAAATAACGACCGCACAAGGGAATATTCAGGGTTCAAGTTAAACTCACTCAACAGCATTTGTTGCATAATGTTGCATAATCTTTTTTTAACATGCTTGTTGTTTATGTCTTGTGTCCTTCCACCATATTTTTAAATAGGAGCAGTTGCGGCCATTTGTGACGTGAATATACGAGTCTTCCGGTGTAATTTGCTACCAGTTATTTTAACTGTACAAAAACAGTCAGTTACGTTGCTTGATATTGCAGATTGGCATCTGTAATCAAATATTTTTTATTACTGTAATAATAACACACTGGTTTGTAGCGCAGATTGTTTTACCATTTATTGCACATTGTTATTCTTCTAGTTATTTACCTACAGTATAGCAGCTACTGAATTGCACATCTCGCACTTTCACACAAAATAGCTTTCCCTAGTGTTGCAAAGTAAGGTGAATATATTGAAACAGTGCGTGTAAAACTGTTTATGAATTGGCCCAATTCACTTCTATTGTAAGTGCCTCACTGTAATCCAGTTTTTTGCTTGACGTGTATTTTTGTGGTAATCAGCATTCATCGCAAATACTGTTGACTGAACTTAATGTGTTGAACCTTTTTGAGTCTTTTTTAAACATATATGTGATGTTATATATCACATTAGTTTATTCAAGTAATCTGCAGAAAAACTGGAAGGATTAGCCATTTGTTAGCTAACCTTGTCCACCTCATCTCACTGTCTTTCAGCACGCCGTAAAAAGAAACTGAAAGGGCAGTGGTGATTCTTCACATCTTTGTTCCTCCTGTGGCTGCCCTTTTGTGTCTGCAAAATGTTCAAAGTGGACGTACCTACACCAACATGAGGCTTCTTGGGTAACCGTCCCATTCAAAGGTATACAATGGTGAGGCCAATTATATTGACGTTCAATGCCCTTTGAGCATCAGTTACATTCATTGTGAGGATATGGATGTGTGTGCATATGTATAGGAAACACCTAAACTGTAGGGGCATTTATTCTTTTTGTCGACTTTCTCGTGGGTTAGGTTACGTCCAGCGTGCCGTTCCCCTTCTGATGAACGAGAGGCTGCGGTAGTGAATGGTTGAGGTCAAAAAATTGGTTCTCGTAGTGCTGGAGGCACTTTTCGAGTCACACCTCAGAACATGAGGGGCAATTCTTTCTTTAAAACTAGTGGTGAATGCTTTGACTTATATAGATTACAAGGGCAGGCACAGAGAATGATTGGATTTGTGGTGTAAACCACATCTAAGACCCTCCTGTGTGGGTTTTTCTTTGAATGCAGAGCTGATATGCAGTTCTGAACTTCATGATCATAGAAACTATAAAATCATTTTTATGTACCTATAAGCCAAATGCTCATCAATGATTGTAAATAAAGATTAGTGGAGTATGATTTAAGTAAATACTATTTCAGTCTTTCTACAAAATTTCACACTTAATTCAAATATTAGTTGCTGTTTCTTTGTAATTATTTGTGAATTTGTGAAAATTGGTGTATAATGAATTAATCGCATTCAAAATAAAAGTTTACATACTATATGTGTGTGTACTATGTATATTTAATATGTATATATATAAATACATAAAAATATATTTGTATGTATGTATGTTTATACTTGTATATAATTTATATTATATATAAATATGAATATTTTATATATACATCTAACATATTTTCATTAATATATACATGTATGTCTGTGTATTTATATATACAGTTCATAGTAAATATACACAGTACGCACATATATAGTATGTAAACATAAACTTTTATTTTGAATGCGATTAATCGCGATTAATTGTTTTGCAGCCCTTATATATATTTTTGTTTGTTTGTTTGTTTGTTTTTTGATCAGCCGTTCTCTGTTATCTACCAAAATTCTGAAGGTCTAATTCATTGCAATTATTATCCGAAATTTACATCTAGGACTATTTTCATAGGAAGAATTCATTTTAAAACTTAAGTAAATATGTGTAAACTGTTTAAAAAAAAGATAAGGGATTGACAAATGGGGTAAATCATTTTAACTCAGTGTCCATGACATCTGTAATTCTTCCTAAAGGAAAGCAAATAAACTGAAGCTCTGCACCAGGACCTCTCATCTCTCTCAATGCCTTGAACTCATTTAACTCTGCCAGGTTTGGAGAGCACTGGCTGTCCCACCCACTCACCTGTGAAGGCCACGCATCTATTAAGGGACTCTTGCCCCCATTGTACAGTGGCTGCACAGATAGTGTTTCAGCTGTGAGCCATGCTCAGGGGAGGGATACTGTATATTGTCAGGAGTTTTCTTGTGTTTTATTCTGCTCTCCTTTCATGGCCGCTGAAAGCCTCCCCTAGTCCAGTTCCCCAGAGACCCTCACTCTCAGGTATCCTGTGGGTGGAGCAGAGGGGAGTGGGGCAAGCTGGGGGAGACAAGGATATCGCTTTCAGCTGTACGCAGAGACAACCGTGCCCCCCGCCCACCTTTTCTCCCTCCCACTACCAATTAGGGATACATGTCCGGCCCCTTTTCTTTTTTTCCTCCCCATTTCCATTCATCTATTCAGCACTCCGAGAGGAGACTCTGACAATGGAGACTTGTGGAAAGCAACTTTGCAAATCGAACAGTGTCAGGTAGGGCAGAGGGATGGAAAAGGTAGAAGACAGAGAGACGGACGGACGGACGGATGGATGGATAGATAGATAGATAGATAGATAGATAGATAGATAGATAGGGGTTACAATGGCTGAGTCATGTCTGAGTTTGTGTAAAAAAAAAAATTTTGTCTCTAAGAAAAAATGAGATGTCTGAATCACTGATGAGTCAGCAGACACAAGGTTTCGGTCTTTTACAAGAAAATGAGAGTAAAACCTGAGCTGAATGACCTCCAGTCAAAATCACTATTCAAGTTTAGCATGCACACCTTCTTTGAAATGTAAAGTTTGTTCCAAGCTGACAGACTGACCTGCTAATTTAAAAACACTGGGATATACAGTCACACTTAGTTCTCTTGTTCCTCAGTAAGCTGTCAGTTTTATTTATTTTTTATTATTATTATTTGAGCATCCCTGTAATATGAGTGTGAGACACAGGAGTGGAGGGGAGGGAGTTGGTGCCTGCAGCCGCAGGGTGTACTTAGGAAACGTGACCCCTTTCTAAATAGTTTGTGCCCAACACTTACAGAGCAACTTCCTTGTTGCATTAATACAGCCCAGATTCACTCATGATACAAAAGGAGTAATTAGTTAACCAGCCAGCGGGCTTCTTAGCAACTCAAGCCTCTCAGCACCATCACACACCATTCCCCTCCTCCAAAACATTACTCAGCAAACCTTAGTGTTATTTTTAGCCACTATACAGTGAAGTTTGAAGATGTTTTCTGCTGATTTGGGGCTTGCCATGATTTACTCACCATCATTCCAAACCTGTATTTTTTTTATGTGAAACACAAAATTAGAATTTTTGAAGAATCTTTTTTTAAAGGGACTGCATCTGTCAAGTTTCGAAAGGAAAGAAAAAACAAAATACAATACAATAAGAGCAATGCATAGCATAAAAACTGCAGTCTGTTAACTACTGGGGGACCTCAAGGGGGTGCTATAGAGTCCGTGAAAATTTTGAAAGAATATAAAAAGATTTTACAAAATGTACAACAGTAGTAAATGAATAAATAAAAAAAATTTAAAAATCAGCATAATACAGCTTTGTGTCATCGCAACTTACATTCATAGATAGACTACGACATATATAGACTACGTATCTTTCTCAGGAGTTTCACTACAGCCTGCTCTGATTGTATGACACTGTTTTGTGCAAACCTGCATTGAAACATTTTTTTATTGTGAAGTGCAATACTCTAATATTTGGTAGAAAAAAATGTAAGTTATTTTTCACTTTAGTAAACTAAATGAAAACATGAGGAAATCAATTTTTTTTTATTTCACAATTTTGGACACCTTTAAAAAAGTTTTCTCTCCTTTTTGGAGCTTGACAGTGGTGTTGTTTTTTAACTGTCATTATATGGATAAGAGCTGCATGAAAATTATGTTTCCACCTATAGTTTATATCTATCAGTATCTATATAAACTGCCGTTCAAAAGTTTGGGATTAGTAAGATTTATAATGTTTTTAATGGAGTATCTTATGCTCATCAAGGCTGTATTTATATGATCAAAAATACAGGAAACAGCAGTAATATTGTGAAATATTATTGCAATTTCTAATATTGGTTTCCTTTTTTATACTTTAAAATATAATTAATTTTTGTGATGCAGTGCTGAATTTTCATCAACCATTACTTCAGTCTTCGATGTCACATGATCCTTCAGAAATCATTCTAATATGAGGATTTATTATCAGTGTTGAAACTGTTGTGCTGCTTAATATATATATATATATATATATATATATATATATATTGGAACCTGTAATACCTTTTTTTTTTCCTATGAATAAAAAGTTTAAAAGAACAGCATTTATTCAAAATAGAAATCTTTTCTAACAATATAAGTTTTTGCTATTACTTTTTATCCATTTAACACATCCTTGCTGAATGTTTTTAATTTCTTTAAAAAAAAGAGAGAAAATTTTACTCACACCAAACTTTTAAATAGTAGTGTATATTGAACCACAAAATTTCTATTTTGACATTAGAACACTGATTATAAATCAGCATTATAATATTTTTATAGCCCCTGTTTTTTTTACAGTCCTGAAGAAGTGAAGATGATGGGCGGTGAATACAGTATCACATGGATCTGTGTTGATTGTTGTGGAGCTGTTTGTTCAGGTAAGCATGGGAAAAGCTCTCACTGTCTCTCATCTTCCCTCCCTGCAGATTATCCCTACATCCCTCGTTTTCACATCATCAGACTCAATCCACATCCAGTTGCTGTTCTCCTGAGGGGTGCTTCCCCCTCTACAGATCAGTGCTGCCTCACTGCACCTGTCAGTCAGTGTCTCTTTTCCTCTCCCACCCTATTTCATGGTTCTTCATGAGATACATGATACTCTGTAGTTCAATTAGTCACAAATTTCCCAACTTTTAATCACTACACAGTGAACGCCAATACAAACAGGCCCAAAAAACATTGTTAAACAACTGACATGCAGGAAAAATCTTTTTCAAAATGTATTCGACTGGAAAATCCCAGAAAAACAGCACATAAACTGACATAATATCAACATCTTTTAGAAATCTCTTGATCATTATGAGAGTCTGTGTGCATTGAATTTATTTAATACACGAGTTTCACAATTTGAGATGAATTACTGAAATAAATGAACTTTTCCACGACATTCTAATTTATTGAGATGCACCTGTATATGTCAGTTACAGGTAGTAACTAAGATCTACATCATTTTGATGTTGGATAAACTGACCATTGTAGCTTTCTTCATGAGGTGATGATGAGCAGCGTGTCAAAACTTCTACCAGTGGCATTGCTCTTCTTCTGTCTAGATGTACAGACAAGCAGTCTAGCTCTTCCCCCTCTCTGTTCTCCCCCCATCCAAAAGTGTGTACTTTGGGGAAGAGCATGAGATGTGAAGACTCTGCCCTGCCAGGGAGACGGGCGAAAACAAAATGGCACGGCTAACAAAAGGGCCTGTATCCAGGCCGAGGCTAGCCATTGTCTTGTGCAGAGTCTGCCGTCGAACGTGAGACGAGTGGGTCCCCCCTCCGCTGCAGGAACCTAATAGGAAATCAAAGTTCTCACGGAGAATGGGCCGGGCTCAGAGTTACCCTCCCTTGGGTCTTGCTGAAAGAAGAGTGCAGAAAGAGTTCTGGCAGGACCAGAGAAGGTTAATGCGGTGGATAGTCTTTCTGCTGCCTGCGTCCATGACCCACACTAAACTCTCTGTCTGTCTGTCTGTCTGGAAAGATACCTTCACTGCCCAGTGTATAATCTTGGAAACATTCTGGCTCTGTGGAGGTTTTTGACCTTCTGAAACTCAATTATGCAACAGAATGCAGCTGTTATAATTGATACATTTGTTTTAGGGAAAAGTCACTTACAACCTGCTTTCATAATACATGCAAGACAGTTTAAAACAGGAAATAAACAAAGTTTTTGGATATTAAAATAATTAAAACAAGGAAACTAATATAATTTTTTAATAAGATTTATTGATCTACTTTGACTTTAAGATAAATATTCAAGAATTTTTTTATTACGTTTTTTAAGAATTTGTGGCATTGATTGTGAGACTCTTTACAAACAGTCATGAACTCATTTCACAAGATCAATCATGCTATAAAGTCATTCTGAAGAACATGATCATCAGATTTTACACAAACTTGCATAGCTCATGTAGCTCAAGTGCTTCTGTCATTAAAGCAAACGGTGGGATGAACCAAATACTAAGACAATCTCAAATTTATTTGAGCTCTTTGTTAATATAAATTGTCATGAAACGTGTCTTAAATTAGAAAAATTAAAATAGAACCATTTCCACTAGTGTCAGAATATAAATGTCCATTTAAAGGAATAGTTCAACCAAAAATGAAAATTCTGTCAGCATTTACTTACCCTCATGTCGTTCAAAACCTGTATGACTTTCTTTCTTCTACACAACAAAAGAAGATATTTTGAAGAATTTTGGTAACGTTTTGAATAGACAAAAACACATTTCTCATTTAAATTCCACAGAACAAAGTCAGTCATACAGGTTTGGAACAACATAAGGATGATTAAATGATTAATTTTTGGTTGGACTGTCCCTTTAAGTTGGTATATGTCCACTTGCGTTCAAGTCTTCATATGTCAGAAGTCAAGAAGAAGGCTTGAGTGGGACATGTGAAACAGCAAGCACCTCTTCACATCAGATGAAGGTACTCTTCTCATGAGATGACGGTGGTAAGACACTCTTCTCGTGAGATGGAGGTGTTAAGATCCTCTTCTCTTTAGATGGAAGTGTTAAGTGGCTGTGTTAAGCTGCTTAAATGCTTCCGCAGCCCTGGAGGCAGGAACAGGGGAAGGAAGATCACCTGAGGGAAGCTTTTGACTGTGACACCGCACAGCACAGCCTTTAGCCCCCCGGGTCTGTTTCTGGGTTACCCGCCAGAGAACAAGAGCTTTTTGCGGTTCAGATTCTTGGAAGGTGTTGGATGTCTGCAGTGTCACAACTAACAAAACCATTTGAAAACAAAGTGGCCCACTGAATGCAGCGCTGCAATGTGATACCCGTCCCTTTGTGCCGCAGTAGAAAATGTCCCTTCAGAAGCAAGGGGGAGACACACCATTTAATTCCTCTGATTTTCCCCTTTTAAGTGTATTCTTCAAAGGTGAACATGTTAACTATAAAAGAGCTATGTTACCTCTTGGGAAGAGGCAAACCCTCTCGCGGTTGTTAGATGTAAAGGTGATAGACAGGCTGCGCCCTAGTCCTATGGGTAGTGTCACACTTTAAACCAGACAGCAAGTGCATTAACTTTTTTATATATTAATTTTACATTTTAAAACCTTTTTAATTGCCCAAGAGAGCATAAAAGTAAAGCTTGCTTCTTTATTTATTTAATTGATTCATTAAAATGTTATTTATCCATTTATTCATGTTTTTAATGAAATATTAAAATTATGTTTTTATTTATGCATTAATATTTATTTATTTATGCATCTAAATATATATTTTTTATTTATCCATATGTGACCCTGGACCACAAAATCAGTCATAAGTACGGGTATATTTGCAGCAATAACCAAAAAATTATCGATTTTTCTTTTATGCCAAAAATCATTAGGATATTAAGTAAAGATCATGTTCCATGAAGATATTTTGTAAATTTCCTACTGTAAATATATCAAAACTTCTTTATTGATTAATAATATGCATTGCTAAGAACTTCATTTGGACAACTTTAAAGGCAGTTTTCTCAGTATTTTGATTTTTTTGCACCCTCAGATTCCAGATTTTAAATAGTTGTATCTCGGCCAAATATTGTCCTATCCTAACAAACCATACATCAATGGAAAGCTTATTTA
>NW_015639533.1:62847-75614 GCF_001515625.1 Sinocyclocheilus rhinocerous | reverse complement strand
GGGTATATTTGTAGCAATAGCCAAAAATACATAGTATGCAAAAAATTATCGATTTTTCTTTTATGCCAAAAATCATTAGGATATTAAGTAAAGATCATGTTCCATGAAGATATTTTGTAAATTTCCTACTGTAAATATATCAAAACTTCTTTATTGATTAATAATATGCATTGCTAAGAACTTCATTTGGACAACTTTAAAGGCGATTTTCTCAATATTTAGATTTTTTTGCACCCTCAGATTCCAGATTTTCAAATAGTTGTATCTCGGCCAAATACTGTCCTATCCTAACAAACCATACATCAATGGCATCAATCAGCTTATTTATTAAGCTTTCAGATGATGTATAAATCTCAATTTAAAAAAAAAATTATCCTTATGACTGGTTTTGTTGTCCAGAGTCACATATTGTCAGGGATTCATCACAGTCACTGCAGTCACCAGCCCGGATAATCACCCGATCACAGTCACCTGAGTTCTGATCACCCGCACCTGCTGTCACCAATCAAGCCACACTACAAATACACACACATCACAGTCACTCACTGTCCGGTCTACCATTCACTCCTACGAACTACTCTGGACTCTCTCTGCCAAATTCTCCTAGAACGGATTACCTGCTGTTCCTCCCACGATCCTCCAACGACTCTGTGGAAACGGCTCCACGATCTCCAACGTAACCGGCATACGATCCTCTCCGTCAGAACTCAGAGAAGCACCCTGTAACCTTTCACTGTGTTGACTTTCACCTGCCTTTCACTCACCTATTCCAGTCATCCACTTACCCAGTCAATAAACCATCCTGTTTTGCACTTACCTGTTGTGTCTGGCCTTGCTTTGTGACACATATATTATGCATTTTAATAAACAGTTTTAATATCATTTTATTAATGATATATAGAAGAATCCTTTATAAAACAGTTCATGAAAACCATTAAACTGAATTTCAATGGGGGATAGTTAATAAAGAAGAAATGGAGGATAGTTTATAAAGTTTTGAATTATTTTAGTCATATGTCTGTGCAATCCTTTGACTTTTTTTATCTTCGAGAATATTATTAAATCCACACTTCTTATCCAATGTCTGTCATATATTGACAAAGTCTTTCTGTGCATATACGATTTAAAGAGAAAATACAGTTCCATTAAATATGATTATTTGTCATTAAAAACTGAGCTAGAGACCCACACCATAGTATCCCATGCTTTAAACTGAACTGATGCGGATTAATTTTAATTTGTAGTCGCGATTCATGACAGAGGGTCAGAATCTAGAGGGTCACTCTTGTCCACAGCAACATGAACTTAGGCCTTCCAACTGTCTATCTATTGTGGCAGCGGTGTGACGGCTTATTCTCCTTTCACTGTTGCCGTCATACTCCTGTCAATCAGCTAGTTAATTACTGCCTGTGCCCACTGTGTGAAAACCTATGTCAAGAACTTTGACCTCATGGGCTGTAACCCCCTCCATTCCTGTCTACGGACAGAGAGGTGCTGCCACAGACAACATACCCACTGACCACCTGACAGAACACACTGCTGGCCTTAATGGGCAAACGTCCACCTACGAGTGTATATGTTATGCTAGAGCAGAGGCAGTGCATGTCAGCAAGGTCAAGAGATAAATGTATGATTGTGCATGTGTGTGTGAAAACTCTTTGGGTGTTGACAGTGACGGATGGAGATGAAGAGGAGCAGTACTCCTGGGACTTAAAGCTAATCCAGCATCCTAACAATGGGCTTTCCTGGCGGGAGGGCTTTGACTCACTGTGACTAAGGCAGGAGGCGGAAAATAACACACTGACATGTTTCATTAAGCTTGTTAATGCTGTCTCTGCCCCCGTCTCTCCTCCCCGATCCCACAGGCTATACGCCAGACATCCATGTTCGGGAATGCGACTGAAGGAAGATCTGATCAATCACTGTTTACCTACGATTGAATTAGTAGACTGACTGGCATGGGAAGAATGACTAAGCTGGTAGTAATAGTAATTTACGAGCAATAGTTTAACTTCAAAAAGGGGACTAAGCCTACAAAAATAAGCCTCTTGTAGAATGTAACATTCATATGTCAGTTTTTCTTTCTTTAGTTATCACACATATTTAATTGAGATCTCAAATAGCTTAGTTACATTTTAATGTCAGAAATCATGTTGTTTTTTTTTTTTTATGAAACAAGGGAATTTGACAGTCTTTTGTTAATCAAACAAGACTTCCCTTCCAATAAAATAACAAAAAATAAAAATAAAAAAATGCACAAATAATCAAGCAAAACCTGCAGTCTAGATACTTTTTCTTTCCCCTTGTGTAAAAATGTTTGTATCCATTAAAGAATAAACAACTGATAAAATAGTTTCACTCAGAAAATATAACAAATTATTGTACACCAAAACCACTCATGAAACAACATTGCACACAGTCAGTATCACATATTGGAGCATTCTCACATCCATAAACACTTATTACCAGCTTGTCTTTTCTTCACCACAGCCCAGATTAACCAGAGACGTGTTTGCCTTAAAAGAATCTCAAAGAAAAACATACTCTCCACAATTCCTTTGAGGAAAATAATGTCATTTCCAGTGATCAATACCAACCTGGATCTGTGTGCAAGGCGAGAAAAAAACAGCCCGCTAAATGAATAAAGTGTAACACGAGAATGAAAATTAAAATGCCATCGCTTTGTGGCAAGATGAAAGGGAGCGTGTAAAAGAAAGGCTCTGCAAGCAGATTGGGTTAAGGCGCGCGAAATCACATCACTAAAGACTTGCCCTCTCCACAAATTTGATCGTGAGCAATAACCGACGATTAAGAGCGCACTCCATGGGTATAAAGAGAAAATTCAAAAGTCCACTGTGACTATGGGGACTTGGCAGGATTGGATTAAGGGCCAGAGAAGGAAAGTGACCACAGGGGAGGCATACTGATCAGAGAGGAGGTGAGAGGGAGAGACATAAAGAACACATCCAGCAAGCTTTAGAAAGAGCAGTAGCTGTAAAGAAAACCATTTTAAAGAATGTGCTATATATTATGGCTATTTTACCTTATTTATCGATTTCTGTGAAACACAAAAGATGATATTTTGGAAATCAGTGGTCACCAAATCTATTTGGTTACCAGCATTCTTCAAAATATCTTCTTTGTGTGTACTGCAGAGGAAAGAAAGTCATACAGGTTTGGAATGACATAATCATTTTGGGGTGAACTATCTCTTTAAGGGGACATATTATTACTACTACTAATCTGCAGTTTTTAGTGGTAAATAAGCTACAAAGTTGCCCCTTGTCCCTATAAAATTGTGATAACCAATTTAACCAAACCAAACATATTTCCTCTTTAGTATGCTTATTATTGATAACAGCTATTATTTTTATTTGATCACAACATAGAGACAAGTGACTGGTATCCAACATTTTAATTCTTTTAGTTTAATAATTGCTTTTATCTGCCGTCAGTAAAAACACCATTTCAGTAATAAAAGCAAATTTTCCTCTTATTTTCTCTTCAACAACCACATAATAAGCACCTGGTTAAAAATCCATTTGACACATATTATCGACTTCAAATAGGCTTTCACTTAGGCATCTGGTTTTCAGCACTGCAATGCTTTTAATATAAAAACTGCCTTTGTTTGGGGTCAAATAGTGTAATATTAGTTAGGGATGTCCCAATCAGGTTTTTTTTGTGCCCCCGATATTGAGTATCTGCCGATGCCGAGTCCCGATCCGATATTTGTATATTCCTAGTGATTGGTGCACAATTCAAGTACATTAAAGTTATTCAAATCAATCCAATGTATGTGCAGATAGTAAAAGTAATATATGTGTGTATATGTTTGTATAAAATAAGATACACTTTCTCTCTCTCTGTGTATTTATATGTGTACACACTGTATAAAGACATTGGTAGATATAAACATGTTACAATGCTATACACTGTTAACAGACTGTGTGGTCATAATTATGAACACGGAACTACTTGAGTGTTAATACAAATCAGCTAAAATGGAGGAAGATAAAGGCACAATGTCTAAGCAACCAAAATAACCTGTAAACTCCGTGACCCAAAGTAGCCTACTTAAAATGCAAGAGGAGAAATACGAGGTGTGGTACCTCTCCTCTCCGAGGTCTCCATCTCACGGTAAACTTTAATGGCCGAAGCCCCCTTCTCTGATTACTTTCTGACAAATTGTCTTATCAGCCCTGAGGCCGATTGGGCGAATGAAAACATGACCCTGGCCTGAATCTCACCGACATTCATGCAGACATCTCGGGTACAACTGATGGGGCAGATAAGCCGGATCAGTGCAGCCACTGGAGTGGCTAACAAGCGGCCATTAGACTTTCTTTTCATGCGTGCTTGCTGGAAGGGGCCGGCGACCGGAGGGGAGGCAGGGGGAGGATGATGGTGCTGGGGAGGGGGAATTGAGCAAAGTAACCTTTTAGATCAGCATCATTGTGCGCTGTTAAGAGGCACAGCCTTTGTGCCTGAGAGGCAGGGGGAGCGAGAGGTGAGGCGGAGGGGGGCAGGCTGGAGATAAGTGGCTCCTCCTTTCTGATTCACGCTCTGCTACTCCCACAGTAGCGGACGGGGATGTGGGGAGAGAGGCTGCCGGTGACACAGTGGAGGCTTTGTGGGAGCAGCCCAGACGGCCCCCTGGTTTAGAAAGCAGAGTGAGAAAGAAAAAGGTATGGAAAGAGCAGGAAAGAAAAGCAGAGTCACTTAGAAAGGTCAAGAGGAAGATGAGGAGGAAGAAGGGTACCCGAGGTGAAAGCGCTCATGGAGAATCATAGCACACCTTGAGATTGACCAGATCACTGACAGGGAGGAGGGTTAATGGGATGAAGGTAAAGGGGGTGGGGTTTAAGCTTAGGTTACACAAGAGCACGCCTGTCATGTCCATCAATTTCTTTTTTTTCCCCGCTCGGTGTCAATGAGAGATAAAAGAAAGAATGGGTCTGGGCTGCTTCCTCTTCCAGGTTTGTGGGCAGGACTGAATATCACACCTCAAAACCAGGGAAACATGACAGAGCTACAACACAATACACATGTTCAGGACACACTGAGGACCATTCAGAATATGCATACTTGTACTGGAAAGATACACTCTTCAAAATAAGGTTCTTTATGGGCATCTATGGTTCCATGAAGAACCTTTAACTTTCATGGAACCTTTCCATTCCAGAAAAGGTTCTTTATAGTGGACAAATGTTCTTTAGATATGTTCTTCACACTAAGAAAAAATGGTTCTTTTAAGAACTGTTCACTGAAAGATACTTTGGGGAACCAAAAATGGATCTTCTTCTAAAACCTCCTTTTGGAACTTTTGTTTTTAAGAGTGTATCAGTGTTTTTAAGTGAAATTGTTTGACTAATCAGATGGTAAATAGCAGCTAAAATGTAAGTTATGTTGAGGTCATTCTTAACAGTGGTATAAACTAAGTCATGTAGAAAACCTGTTTTTCGTACAGTAAGAAAGTTATTTCCCTTAACCAGGAAATTAACGTTCTTAGAATTGACAGACAGTTGACCCTGAGAGGTCAAGTAAATATCTACAGCGGATCTAAATATTTATAATTAATTATAACTAGTTATGATTAATTATTCATATTTCCCCATGAGCTGATTCGCTACACCTAAGTATAAAAAACTTCTTGATAAGTGTTTCTGGTCCAGGTGTTGGATAAGTGGAAGAAAATATAATTTTAGCTCTTCATACAGCTGCGCCAACTGATATCAACAAGTATTCAGTAAGTATGCAAGATGTTGTTTATAAATGTTGTTTGTTGAGTGTCAGTCCTCATTTGCTCAGTCAAATGTAGTTCTGAAGTTGTTTTTAAATGTGAAATGATTAACATTAGCACGGATACGCAGGGAAAATCTGAAGAATATATTTAAACGTGTATGTGTTAACCCAGAGAATGTTCTCAGAGTGTTCTGGCAACTTTCTCTCGAAGTTATGAAAAATGTTCTTCCAGTGATGTTAATAGAAAGTTTGTTCAAAGTTATCTGGTCTTTAATAATGTTATAAAACCTTAGCACAAAAACTTTATACATCATTCCCAGAATGTTTTTTTTTTTTCTGAAATGTTTCAGCTGGATATTTATCTTTTAACACATTTTAAATGTTGCTACTCGTTTCAGAACGTTCAAAGAAATTCAAAAGTTACATTTCCATTAACGTTTCTATATAACCAAGAAAAACATTTTTTAAAAACTAGACATTTTGAACACTTAGAGAACATTCAGAAATAACAGAACGTTAGCAAAATGTATCTCACATCATTAGCAAAAAGTAGGAGCAAAGGATTATGGATGCGTACAAGTTTGTGATATTCCAATCCATGTGGGTCTGATTATTAGCTGGGAATAATAACTATCATTATCATAAAAGCAATCATCTCTAAAGGCATTAGTGTGTCTCACTCGCCTTTTATTTCTTGGTAATTCTCACAGTTTATAGAACGTGGTGGGACACAAAGACACAGACGGGGGTGCACATTCCAAAATGTAATTGTATATTGAATGCTTTAATAATTATAAAAAGAGGAATGATCTTGTTCCAGTGCTTGGATACTGATCAAATGGGCTTGGTGCCCATTAAACTCAAGACAACATCAGAAACAGTAGCACTACTTCAATGAAGTCCACTTGCAAAGTGAATGAACAAAGTGAGAACTCATGGCAAAAAGACTGAGAATCATGACGACCGGTCCAGAGCCTGATGATGGCCTCTGGAGACCTTGCAGGGGCCACACTGGGAAGGGTCATGTCAGACATCGACTCCCATGGTGGGGCCCTTCTTCCTTACTCCTCCTCCACTGTGACTGTCACCACCTCCCCACTGGGTCCGTCCCAGCTCAGACTGACCCCACCAGTCCAAACAAGCAGGGGTGTGTTCCCTGCGTCACAGTCCCAGTCGAGCCATCAGAGCACCCCTCCAGTGGGAAATAATGAGAGCGAGGGCCTTGATGCTTTGTAAGTCATCATTACTTGTCCAAAAGCTTTAAGTTGCTGTACCTGTGCGGTTAATATCAAAGAATATGGTGGTGTTTTTTTTTTTTTTTACTTACCTTTTTTAACTTGTTTTTCATTATCATACATCTATAACACTGTGATGATCAAGCAGCAGACAATGATTATTTTAATTAATATTGAGTAATTTGGTAACACTTTACAATAAGGTTTAATATGTTGACATTAGTTTATTACATTATTTAACATGAACTAACAATGAACAATTCTTCAATAGCATTTGTTAATTTTAACATTTATTAATAAATTTTTAATCAAAAGTTGTTTTGTTAACATAAATGCATTAATAATTAATAATACATTAATAATTAATACATTTTAAAAATATATATTGCTCATTGTTAGTTCATGTTAGGTAAAGCTTTCACTAATGTTAACAAATAGGACCTGACAAAACATGTACCAGCAATTTTATAAAATTACAATAATAATAATAATAAATATAAGCATATATATATAAAATAATATGCAATGCACATAAGCAAATTTTGTTCTTTAAATTTATTCCATAAATTTGAAATATTAAACATTTTGTTTTGACCAGTGATTCACCAAATTCCTAATGCATATATGGAATAATATATTCTTTTTTTATTATTTTTACACATATTCATTGAGAACTTGCTGAATCACTGGTCAAAACAGAAAGCATTCTAGCTGTCTGTTGCTAACGTCAACAAGTCAGTACTTAAGTATGCAAAATGAATGAATGATGTCAGTCTGCTCAGTCAAATATAGCTCAGTAGCAGATTTGAGAACTCCAAAATTATAAGCTGGGTATAATTATTATATCATATCATTACATGCATCAAAAGAGCAATATGATATGACTTGATTCAAATCAAATGTGTGTCCCTCACCTCTCATTCCTTGGGAATTCCCACAGTATATAAGAAGTGGCGGGACACAAAGAGAAGACACAGCAAGGAGGAGCACATTCTCTTCCCACACTGCCTTTACCCTGGAGATGGTCAGATCCCCCTCACTAACCCCAGCTCCCCCCCTCCTCCCTGACTTCCCTCCACTTCCATCTTCCTCATTGTAGGCTGATTTAATTAAAAATACCAAGCAGCACCACCCTGGACCTCACCCGCCAGGGTGGGACCTCTAATTGTGGCGCTGGGAGACATTGTCATTTACTGCTTGTAGACATACACACACAAACAAACACGTACGTTCAAGCCTACGTTTTCCCATAGTGGAAGGTAATCCATTCCTGACAAACATGATGCATTGGCCTGACAGGATGGCATTTCAAACTTCACTACTCTACCAGAAAGCACTTTGCTGTTTAGAGGGCCCTCTCATATTTAATGTGGTCGAAGCTTTTCAGAATAACTATTTTAATGAGCCTTTAATGGGTTTTAAAACCAAAAAAACTGTAGAATTTGTAATAAAATTGTAAAACATTTTAAAATAACATTTTTATTGCCCACAAACTCTTCTCCATAGACAATCATTTTCTTTCTTAATCAATGCAACGTAATATAATTTTTTTCTTTTTCTGCCCATTGATTGTGGTGCTACCGTAGACATACATGTCTAAGGCAACCATCATGTCAACTGTATGTGAGAGTTATCCAAACATAAATCAACATAATTAATCTGCCCTTCGCCAATCCTAGAATCGCAAGCCTTATTTGACAGTTATTGGATAATGTCTAGTGAATGTGGATTGAGACAATGGCAATTAATTTTGTGATGATCTTGCCATTGGGAAAGGGCGGGTATTTTGTTTTAGGGGGTGGGAAGGAGCCAAATCGCAGACATGTTGCCACGGTGATAAGGTACTCCCTGTCGCCGTCGGGTCTCGGACAAGCAGGGAGCCATGGAGAGTGAGACTGGATAGTGACAGCCCAAAGTGGCAAGTCCACAAGGATGGTAGGTCAACCTTGAGCTCAATTCCTCAAACTTCCATAGGGATGTCAGGCACTTAATGTAATGTACGTCAGCCAATGACACAGTAAACTGATGAGAATGAGCACGGATGGTGTCTGGCCATCGCTAACTTCCATTCTGTACAGCTTTTGATAGTTGAAGTTTGCATAAACTTCACAACGTTTCAACACACTTTCATTGTAGTACAATATTTAATGTTGCAACTATCTTTATTTTGCTAATGTTGGAATGGGGTTTATGCCATGAGACTGCAGTAAAACTAGCTGGGGTCCCTGATTCAGTTCCCTGCTGTTTAGGGTCAGGAGTCTGATCAAACTCAATGTCAGTGTGCCCATTGTGTACATGGCACTAGTGTAAGTTATAGGAATCTCCATAGTGACAAGGAAAGGGAGACAGAGTGGCGGCATGGAATACTCGGCACAATTCAGGACTGCATACTGCGTACATGTACTTTTGACATTGATTCTACAGTAGTATGTGGATAGTTGCCAACTCTTCTTGTAAATACCACTGTTTATCAAGGTAAATAATAATTCCCTCTCTGAGTTCACAATTAATCCTATTGAAAAGATTGCATCTTGCTAAAAAGCTAATATATTAATATTGATCTGGTAGTTTGTGCCTGCACTGCGGTTTTTAAAACTTTGAAACATTTGTCCAGATGAGTAACTCAAATCCCAATGTTAAAGTAACCAATTACATTGTGGACCTGCAGAATGAAATATGATCTGACATGATATGAAATATGATCTATGTTTGAAATTTGTAACACAATTAGTAAACACTGGATTATAATCATGTTAGTTCTCTAATCTGTGTGATTTTGAGATATAAGGATCCTTTCTTTAATCCATTGCAACAAAGTTTGTTAGTTTATAAATCAAATATTTTCTACCTTACCAAAAAAAAAAAATTTAAAAATAGTGTTTAAGAAATGGCAGAGGAAAATTATGTTTCAAAAATCTATATGCACAGTCTCCCTCAAAACAGGGAAAAATCTCACAAAAGCTTTGTAAGTGTCTCACAGGGGTTTTGGGAACCTGTTGCCAGTCTGTTCAAGGATTCTTATGCTCCTTTAGACAGAACAGACTCAATCGAGTCGCCCCTTTTACGCACAGGCAAGAGATTTAACTGCTGCTTTGTAATACAAGTGTGTCACCTAGTGGATGGATGGAGTGATTATGTTAATGTAGAATTTATGTCGTGCAATGTCAAAATGTTGGAATTGTAAAAGTATCTATCTATCTATCTATCTATTCTATAATTATTGCTGTTATCAAGGTAATGAATTCCCTCTGTCACCATAATCTTATTGAAAAGCTAGCATATTGCTAAAAATTGCCTATATTAAGAGCGGTCAGATAGAGAATGTGCATGCACTACTGCCTTTGAAACGTTTCTCCAAATTATTTTAATAACCCAAATTCTTTCAAAAGTATATAGTATACATTAGTATATTTTATATACTTCTTCCTTTCTATTTTAAATAATTGAACCTGTAAAATCGTGACGTTTAATATTTATAATCCTGATTTACAATTTAAATGGGAAAGGCCGCTTGTTGTTGGCTCAAAAGCGGAAATGACGCATTGCCAGTCGGTGGCGGGAATGTGCTATTTGCTGTATTCAGAATGTACCGCACTGTCATTCTTCAACGCTAAAGCATTTAAACCTGAAACATTTCATTAAATTAACAGTCAAGTCACTTACGCAGTTCGGGGTTGTATTTTTTTTTTTCAGATATCGATTGGGTTATGAGGCTGTCCTGAAGCTTTTGTTATCGAACACAATCAAGTGCGCGAGCATCACCGGCGGATGAACAGTAAGACCGCGTGAGACAGAGATTTCTCCTAACGGAAGAAAATTGAAATGAGCTTTTTCAATCTAGACCGGTTCCGTTTCCAAAGGGACAACGCAGCGGACAGTCACTGTAAATCGTCGGACGGATCCAACTCGGATAAAGAGAATAAACGGGGTGAGTAAAAACTGCCGTTTCTCAGCCGGGGCTTTGTGCAGCTTTCATAATGGATGTTTCTCAAAACCTGATGTGCTTTCTACCTAGACAGCATGTTTTTATCTGTGATTATGTTGATAAGAGTTGGAATGTGAGTTTGTATTGTACTGTAGTTGTAGTTTTAAGCCCATTTCCAGGTTTTTAGTGTGGGTGGCCACTGGGAAGATTTTTCTCTTCTCACCTTTGTTTAGGTGTTGACGCTGATTCTCGAAATAACCTGCTCTCTATTTTTGTTTACCACTATATCAGACCCCTTTTACAGCATACTATTAGCAGTTGTCATGTTTCAAGGATGTAGTCAAAAGATGTTGTATGCCAAAATTTCTTGATTCAGTCTTGAATTTTCTGTTTCCAGCCCACCAAAGAAAGACAGATGGTCGATGTGCATCAGGCAAGGCATCAAGACATGCATTAGAGGATGTTTCCGCAGATGACAAAGTTGTCAGGATGGGCAAGTAAGCGAGACTATGAGTTTGTCAGAAGTGAAGCTGTAATGTGTCTTCTCTTGGACACATTTGCTGCTCCACACTTTTTCTAGAGATTTCAAGCTTGCTGATTACATTATGAGAGTTGTTAACCATTTGAGCGTTCACTATCTAGTCTGTAATAAGTGATAACATGCCGTTATTTCACAGAGATACAACATCAGAGTCCAAGAACCAGATAAGCAAGGATATGGAGGACAAAATCATCAAACTAATGGAACTATTCCCTCAGAAGAGCAAGAAAGATCTACTGGAGGTAATGAGTCCCTCATTGATGTAACATCAACTTAATGGGTGAACATTGTGGATTTTATCCTGTTGTGTTATCCTGTATATTGTGACAGGTGGTTGAAAGCACCAGCACGCTGGAGGGAGCTATAGCACATTGCTTGGTGATTAATGGAGATGACGGTGAGGCATTTTTAATTGTTTGCATGGACAGATATTGGTAAGTCACAGCATTCTGCTGTCAGACATCTTTGCGTTTTTAATGCCAATTTTTCATGCACTGTCTTTTGTGCGAATTAATTATAAGATGATTTGTAATTCAGATACAATATTGTAACTTATTCAAATCAAAACTGTTTTATATATGCAGATTCAGGCAGACGGAAAGGCAAAGCAGGGCATGGTGAAGACGATGATAACGATCAGCCAAAGAAGAGGAGAAAAATTGTGGTGAGTGAGCCATTTGAATCAATGTTTTAAACCCAACATCTCCTTAATGTGGTGAACTCACTTTTAAATGGCTGTTGACGCTGAATTAGCATTCAGAATCTGAAGAGGAGGAGGAGGAGGAGGAGGAGGAAGATTCTGATGATGAGGAGGAGAGTCAGGAGCCAAGCAGAGAGAGACAAGAGGCTCTGTTGAAGAAGCTGAAAAAGAAACTGCCTGAAATAGAAAAAGAGGTAGGCTTAAATGGTTTAAAGGTTTAAAGGGGTCATATGATGCGATTTCAATTTTTCCCCAATGGCTAATAAATTCTCAGATTTTACTCGCCAAGTGTGAAGTTGGAGGCTAAGTATTAAGTTTAGCACAGATATTTTTTCACTCTCTGAACACTGACTGAGCGCTTCAGAGTTTTACTCTCCGTCAAGCGATCTGTGCTGTTTCTCAGTTCATCTCAATGGATGCGCAATGCACCTGTATTTGACGTACCGTGAACTCTAGTGTGAAGGCGCACAACTCGCCGTCGCTTTGTCTCACACACGCAGAGAGAGAGAGAGAATTGACGCGCTACATGTAAACGATATTCTTTGTTGTATGTTCTTGTCAAAATAACGGCGTTCCTTTGGAATTCTTCAGCTTTTAAGAACTGCCGGTTTCTCCGGTAGT
>NW_015639533.1:53487-62762 GCF_001515625.1 Sinocyclocheilus rhinocerous | reverse complement strand
TATATATATATATATATATATATATATCAGCCTGGCGAGTAAACTAAAAAATTTACTAGCCAGTGGCGATTCAATTGCCAAGGTGTCCGTAGAGGGTTGCAGACCAATGAGCTTTGTAAAAATTGAGGCGTTTCAGAAAGGCGGGGCATAGAGGAGAAACAATAATGTACAGTATGTGGAAAATAATGTGGGTTTTTTTACCTTAAACTGCATAAACACATTTCATTACACCAAATACACAAAATAATGTTCTTTTTAGCAGCATCATATGACCCCTTTAAAGTTATATTGATGCAAAGCATTGCTATGTTCTGGTGAGTCTAAGTGTCTTCAATTTCTCTAATAGGTGCTGAGGGATGTCCTGAGAGAGCATGACTGGGATTATGAGAATGCTTTGGGTTCACTGCTTGTGTTTTCATCAACTGGTAATTATTACTGCATTTCAGCCACAGTTGAAGGTTTAGTCCACATAGAAATTTTAGTTTGAAAAACAGACTTTAAGCCATCCATGCCTTATCACTTTAAATTCAGATTCATGTTCACCAGAAGATCAGAGAAAACAAAAGTCAAAATCATCTCACTCCAGGGAAAAAAAGGACAAGAGCTCTCAAAAGCCTGACAGCTCGTCTAGCCTGTCAAGATGGCTGACGGCTGTACCGTCTCCCGTGCCAAAAGTCTCTAGTGTGTCTACTCCAAAAACACAAAAATCAGCAGTCAGCAAAAGCATGACCAAAAACACATCCTTTAAACGGAAGAGGGGTGATGAATCGCCATTAAATTATGTCAGTGCCTCTGAGGATGAAGAGGAGATTGACAGTGATGTTGAGAGTATCTCTGATGATCTGGACTCGGAGGATGAGGACAGCATCTCGGGCAATCTCCAGGACAAGATCATTCAGTTTCTCCAAGAAGCTTCCCTAGATGAGCTTGCTCTAATATCTGGCTGCTCAATCAAAAAAGCCCAGAAGATCATTTCGCTGAGGCCTTTCAACACTTGGAAAGATGTGGTAAGAATCTAATGTGTGGACTCTGCGCTGCCATGTTAATTGTCACTCTGAATTATGTTGTTGTGGTTGAATGAATTTTGAAGTGCTCGAAGGGGTTTAGTTCTTTTGGCTGTGAAGGCAGTGATTCATATTTGGCAGGTTTGTATTCATGCCCGCAGACAGATTGAGCACCGTTGTATCTAATTGTTTAAATGAGGTGTTAAAATTTGTCACACTAGTTTAAAATATTTTGCTAACAAAATGAGGAAATTACAAACCATTCTATGCACTGAATTCTCAGTGACATTAGCTATCGGTAGACAAGGCGGGTAAACCATGCTGGTGGAAAGGCTTTTTTTGGGGTGTAGAAATGTTCACAAGCCCTAATTAGTACAGAAGTGTACTATTTAGCTGTTAACCATTCAGCTCAAGGTGGAAAAGTCCTAATTCTGTTTTTCTTCCTTTCAGAAAGAGCAGTTCTTCAAGGATAATGGCCTGTCTATAGATCTGGTACATGGCTGCAAGGTTGTGCTTAAGGAGAGGCAGGTGGTTAGAGACCTTATGGGAAGATGTGAGAAGATTGCACAGAAAATGACTAAAGATGTTACCCAGGTCATAGAAGCAGGCATGGGCTCCATCAAGCAACCCAAAGTCCTGAACAGCAAGTGAGTTTATCTATTCTCATAATACACACCTGGGATATCCAGTTATGCTATTTTTTTTTTACTTCTTGTTTTTGACTTCTCTTAGTTTCAAACTCCAGCCATATCAGCTGATTGGCTTGAAGTGGCTGATTCTTCTGCACCAGCACAACCTGAGTGGCATCCTGGCAGATGAAATGGTGAGTCACTGTCATATTGAGTTCAAAGGCGTGAAATCCAAGAAGGTTACTCATTCCTTTAAAGCAAAGGACTATTATCACGGATATTGGTTATAAGTGATTTGATCTCTCCACAGGGGCTGGGTAAAACTATTCAGGCTATCTCTTTCCTGGCTCATTTGTATGAAAAAGGAATCAAGGGCCCTCATCTTATTACCGTACCCTCGTCCACACTGGGTAAGAGACACTTATTTCAGTGGGAGTGTAGCATATAAACTTGTCCTGATAGTGTTGCTTGAGATGATGCATTTCTCTCTTTGCAGATAACTGGGTTCGTGAGCTGGGTCTTTGGTGTCCCAGTCTTAAAGTTCTTATTTACTATGGTAAGTTAGTTTTCAGGCAAGCAGTTTTAAACAATTTTTTTTCAGTGTGGTCTTAGAACCCAGTGCAAAATAATACATATTAATACAAAATTTCCTCCTTTATTTCCTCGCTCAATTCTTTTGTGTTTATACTTGTAGGGTCTGTGGAAGACCGCAGATACTTGCGACAAGACATCCTCAGTGGCTTAGTTGAATTCAACATCATAGTATCCACGTAAGTACATTGTTTTACAGTACTTATATATTGTTGTACTTGACTGTGTTTATGAAAGTCACATGTATTCAGTGGTGTTAACATTTGCCTTTCCTTTTTTTCTGCTTTCATCTGTATTAGTTACAATCTCACAATAGGGAATGTCTATGACCGCAGTCTGTTCCGCAAGCTGAGGCTGAAGTATGCTGTGTTTGATGAGGGCCACATGCTGAAAAATATGAACTCTCTACGCTACCGCCACCTCATGGCCATCAATGTCAGTACAAGCAGTCTTCTGTATCTTAAACAATATTGCAAACACGATTTAAAGGGGACATAACACACACTGTTTCACCCAATCTCATGTTAATCTTGAGTACCTATAGAGTAGTACTGCATTCTTCATATCTCCAAAAAGTCTTAAGGGACCGCTCCATCTTTCAGTATCAAACGATGTGCAAATACAGCGTCGAACTGGGCCTGGTTTATAAAACGTTCGTCAACAAACACATTTGTGAAACTCCGTTGCTGCCCCGGAAAAACAAACTGCATCCACTGTTTACATAAATCTGGGTTATTTAGGAAGCTGCTGCCGGATGAAGTGCGTTGATGGGTGCAATCTCGCTCTTGCTCTGGTCGATGTGCGCGCGGCCGCGTTTTTCTGGGAGAAATGCCCATATAAGGAGTTCCACACTCGTTTACGTCATGAAAAGCCACGATCGAAAAAAACTCTCCGAAACTTGTACGAACCCGGAAGTAAGATTTTTGGTACAGAAATACTCCGTCATACGTCCAAATTGTTTTTTGAAACTTTGTCCATGCTTAGCATGAGAATCAAACTCTTTAACAGTGTAAACAACTCTGAATGCATGAAACGGCATTGTACCCCCCTTTAAAGAAATGCTGTTCACTGCCATTCTGTCTCTTTTGGGTTAGTTTGGTACGTTCTTAATGAAGAGAAGGGTAGTAAAGTTGTGCTTATCTATACCTCTTGGTTGTACATTTGTGCCTGTCATCTACAGGCTGAGCACAGATTGTTGCTGACAGGAACACCTTTACAGAACAACCTGCTGGAGCTCATGTCACTCCTGAACTTCATCATGCCCTCCATGTTCTCCAGCAGCACCTCACAGATCTCCAAAATGTTCTCAACGGTACTGACAGTGCACACATTACTTCTAATTATAATACTTTGTGCCATCTCTCAAAAATGTATCTAAATTGTATTCAATTTAAGGATACAGTAATCATAATATACCTAGACAAAATGCTCTCACTTTCTGCCCATCTGCTTGGTTTCAGAGGTCATCAGAGGAAGAAAGCCGTTTTCACAAGGATCGAATTGCACAGGCCAAACTTATCATGAAGCCATTCATTCTGAGACGAGTCAAGAGTGAGGTAGACGCTTTTTTCACTGTGATTGTTCTGATTCATTACTGAGAAAATCTTGCAGAAAAACTGATCCACCAAAGTAAATGTATCTACATTCAGTCCTCTGTAGTGAAAATTACTACAGTATATGGCCAGGATATATTTTTGCCCACCCTGATTGTGACTTTGCAAATGTCATTCTAGGTGTTGAAACAGCTTCCACCAAAAGTGCAGAACATTGAAATGTGTCCCATGAGTGATGCCCAGCAGAAGCTGTATGACAAACTTTTCAAAAGACTCAAAAAGGCTCCGAATGGAGACAGTATGTGCTATTAATTTTTTTAAGATAACGTGCTGCCTAGGAGTATTGCACTCTTGTGTTTTTGTATTCCTATGCTGTATTCATATTTGTCTGACAAATTATACAGGGGCTCTTCTAAGCTGGAGGATCTGAAAAACAAAGTGGGAACATTGAAAACCATTTTTCTAACTCTGATCGTCTATCCCACAAATCCTATCTCCTCTCTGTCCTCAGAGCGGGAGCTTTGCAATGTGATGATGCAGCTGAGAAAGATGGCTAATCATCCGTTGCTGCACCGCCAGTACTACACCAGTGACAAGTTGACTGCCATGAGTAAAGCCATGCTTAAGGTGAGGACTGGGAGATAAATGTGTAGAGGAGGCTGATTGAACTGTGCATTTTTAAAAAAAATTTGTTTATCATGAATCCAGCCCTGGGAACTTATTTGTTCTGAGAATGAAAGTGAAATGTGCTCACCCTGAAGTTGTTCCAAACCTGTATGAGTTTCTTTTCCTCTGCTGAACACACAAAAATAGTTTTTGAAGTATGTGGGTGACCAAATAGTTTGTGATCCCCACTGACTTTACTTCCATAGAATGTTTTTTTTCCCCCCGTTTACATACTATGGAAGTCAATTAGAGACCAGCAACTGTTTAGTTACCAACATTTGTCAAAATCAACAGAAGAAAGAAACTCATACAAGTTTGGAACAACTTGAGTGAGTAAATGATGACCGATGAACTATCCCTTTGAGAACCACTGCTGTATTGCATATACTGTTGTTGAGCTGACATGGTTCTGCTTATGACAGGAGCCGACACATTTTGATGCCGACCCTGTGCTGATCCAGGAGGACATGGAGGTGATGTCTGATTTTGAGCTGCATAATTTATGTAAGCAGTACAGCTCCATCAGCAGTTTTCAGCTAGAGAAAGAGCTACTTTTAGACTCCGGAAAGTTTGCACTTTTAACCAAAGTACTCGCCAGGCTCAAAGAAAAGGTTTGTCTGGATGCTGTTTAACAGTCTCATAAGTCATTTGACTTTAGTTTGTGTGTTTTATTGTTGCTGGTGTGTTTTAAAACAACTTTGTTTTTCTTCAAGGGTGATAGAGTTGTCCTTTTCAGTCAGTTCACTATGATGCTGGACATTGTGGAGATTCTGCTCAAACACCTTGACCATCAGTTTGTTCGACTGGATGGTTCTACTCCTATGGCGGAAAGGTGGGCGTGACTTGGTTATTAAGTTCTTCAGTACCTCATGTCACTTTGTTTGCACTGCACTCAATTCAGATTTCTTGTTCAGATTTGATGTTCAGGACTGACTGTCCTCACTGTCACTTTGCAAGCAATGAAATGTGATTGATTAATTATTCAGACAGTTAATTTTATTTCAATATCCACTATCTACAGTTAATGGATTTGCATGTGAGCCTAAATGTATAAATTCAGACACCGCTGTACACACTACACTTGTGTATGATGTCCCAAATGTCCCCAAAATTTTTTAATATATAAATCTGGAACAGCTGAACAAATCTAATTCAACCCTGTTGGCTTCTCTAGGATTGGTCTGATCGACAAATACAATACAAATCGTGAGATTTTTGTGTTCCTCCTGTCGACTCGGGCTGGGGGGCAGGGAATCAACCTCGCCTCTGCAAACACAGTTATACTGCATGACATTGATTGCAATCCATTCAATGATAAACAAGCAGAGGACCGCTGTCATCGAATGGGGCAAACCAGGTTAGTATAATCAAAAGGAAATGGAGATTGCCATAAAGAAGTTAATTTAGTTCCTGATCATGTTTTTGCATTGCAGAACAGTGCAGGTGATCAAGCTCATCAGCAGAGATTCGATTGAGGCCTGCATGCTCCGTGTGGGACAGGAGAAGCTGAAACTGGAACAGGACATGACTACTGATGGAGGTGAGTGTCAGCGCGCACAAACTCTTATCAAACCTACAGGTCACAATTTACAAGATGAACCTCAAAATACCCCCCCTTCCAGTAGTAGCGTGTGGTATAATCAAAATCTTATCACTGTACTGTATAGTTCATTTTGCTGCAATGTCAATGAAAAATGGTTTATATTAAATTGTTTAATTCCTATATTTGGATAATCCAGTGACTTTATTTTTAAAATAGAAACTTTCATTGTGGTGGTTTTGCTATATGTATCTGGTATCTAAAAGCTCTTTCATTATTTTTCACTCTGTTCAGAAGAGGACGGTGCTATAACTGAACAAATGGCAGAGCTGCTCAAAGTCTCACTGGGCCTTTGAAACCTGAAGAATGGTAAAGTCAGAGTGGTAGTTGCTTGTGCATTTCCCTCCACTCGTCAAATATAAACACAGCAACTTGAAACTGATTTGATGTGGTTTTGGTAAGGACTAGCACTTTTTCCCCATGTTCAAATGTTAGAGGTCAGTTATTAAATGCACACAAATCTTGGACCAATGTACTGGTGGTAGAGGAGTTTGTGTTACTCAGGGATCACCTGAAATACTCATGTTAATATTCCACACTGGAGATCTATGTCATATGTGCCATCTGAAAGATTGTACCTCACCTGCCCAGCTCAGATTAGCCCACACAAGACTGGTGAGTTGGTTCCAGATTTGTGACCTTATAGACTAAAGGCACTGCTGCAAATAACTGGTTATACTTGTACTTTAACCGTTTTGTTGTTTAATGTATGTGTCCTTGTATTGTTTTCTAAATAAAGATAATACAGTCATTACCTTAATTTAGGTTTTTGATTGTTGAGGAGTATTGCAAGTTTGAGTACTACTGCCATTAAAATATTTGCACACCAATTCGATTCAAACTCATAAACATTGGAATAGCATGAAGTCACCTTTATTTATATAGCACTTTATACAATACAGATTGTTTAAAAGCAGCTTTACAGTGATAAACAGGGAAATGATTCAGTGATGCAAACAGAGGTCAATTCTTTATAAAGAAGTCATTATTCAGTTGAAATCAGTTAATTGCTGATTCGATTCAGTTCAATAACTTTACAGTTCAAATATCAGTCCCTCCAGGATTTTGCGATCGCTGAATTTATCGCAAATTCCGCAATTTTCGCAAGAGCTCACAAATTTTCATAATTGCCACAGATTTTGGGCTTAGACTCGTCCCGTGACGTCATTGCAACGTGCATTCAGTCAAAGAAAGGTTCCAAAAATGGAATGAACAGCCTTGCGTTCTCATCTTGACCGATTTACAAGAGCTACATTGGACAAACGAACCGAAAGCGGAACAAATCCGTGCTACTCGTTTATCTGCTCGGGCCGGAGCAGCGGGCTGTGCCCAATCTCGATCACGCGACACCGTTATACACAGCGCTGGGAGATACAGTGAAGAAAGTAGTCGAATTTGCCGCAGAATCAATAACATCTCTGTGAACTCTTGTGAGAAGCATTCAAATTCTGCGCAGAATTCTGTTAAAGCTACAGATATCAGAACAAACGCCACTGATGTGGAAACCATTATTCAATAAACAAATCACCACCATTCACCATGGATTTAAAACTACAGGAACAACTTGTGGCAGAAATTGTCTTAATGTTTTCGAGTGTTTTTAAATGCCTGACACAACTTTTCCCAGCACTTCAAAGCTTTAAGTATTACCGAATTTGAAAGTAATTTTTAATGTGATTACATTATTTGTTCATCCTTCATAGGTTGCCCCCATATATAAAACTAAAATTTCATGATGTAGGAAAGCAAACACTTATTTAAAAATAAAAAAGACGTTAAATTAACACTAGTAGATGGCTGCAGAGAAGTACTTAAAGGCTTATTAGCCATTTCCTAATATATATTTTTTGTATTTATTAAATTATATTTAGACATTATGAATGACAGTAATAAAAGTTCATTTTATCTGCATCTCAACTACCCAGACAGCACAAGTACATCTGTAAGACGTCTGCTAAAGATCTGGGAAACATCTGCTGTGTAATCTGATAGTTGTCTCAGAAGCAGTTTTACATGCAATCTAATAAATGTCTATTTGACATCTGACAGGAAACGTCTTGGAGACATATTGCAGATGAGCAAACACTCAAAAAAAATACATCTTGCATATGTAAATGCAGACATCAAATAGACATCTCCAAGATGTACATGTGTGATTGGGGTGAGTGCTTTACTGTCAGGTGTTGGTGCCACCTTTATAGAACTTAATGGCACTGGTGCTGGTGTCCTCAAATGTTAGTCTGGAGCCCTACAATGGTTCTCAAAGTCAGAAAAGTCATAATCTTAGAAGAATGTTGTCTGGTATATTTTCACTGCAAAACAATAAGAAATGCCACAAATATCACCGCAAATTTTGAGAAAAGCCGCAGCAAAATCATTTTAGCATTTTAGGCCGCAAAAGTCAGAAAAAGTCCCGCGATATACTGGAGGGACTGGTCAATGTGTAAACAAATCAAAAGGGAGTGTGAAAGTCCATTAGTATTAATTGCAAACTTAAAGTTATTTATAGGGTGCAGTATAACGTGTTAAATCTTCATAAAAAAAATTAAAAAAACGCATAATTTTTCACATAATTTTCCTTTATTCTACACCGCTCCATCCCTTCTCCAATGAACACTCTGATGATTTCCTGGTTTTATGAAGCCCCTCCACTAAACCGCCTAGTGTGGGTACAGAAACATCACGCCCCTCACCTCAGAATGCACTCCGGTTGTATTGTAAACAATGAAGTCTGTTCTGGCTCTGCCTGTTTTAGCTTGTTTTTGGCTCCCCCTACTGGTCATTTTGTATTCTACCGCTTGAATTTATGTTATTCAGTTTCCGGGTTCAGAAGAATAGCGTGCCCAGCACATGATAGAGCAGTTTTGTTGTTGCATCATTCCATCATATTAACAACACTTAACGAGGCACTGCCTTGTAAGTCAAGTTTGATTATCGTTGATTTATGTTATTCTGTATGTTTATCAAGGACTACATATGGAAATAGTTGTTTTCATAATACGTGATTGTGAAATACGTAGTTCTGTTTATATTATAAGATCTTTGAACTGCTTAAGCTCACATTAAGCATTTATCTCTCAGTTTATTTATGCTGTGTAAACATTTTGCATAATTATCTCATGTTAGATAAAATTGGACTCAACATTTTCCATTACAGTTCCATTACAGTTTATTTATACAATCTTTGTTTTATTTTACAGTTTTACACATTTTACTCAGTAAATCATCCGAA
>NW_015639533.1:51312-53058 GCF_001515625.1 Sinocyclocheilus rhinocerous | reverse complement strand
GGGGTGAGTGCTTTCCTGTCAGGGGTTGGGGCAAGCTTTATAGAACTTAATGGCACTGGTGCTGGTGTCCTCAAATGTTAGTCTGGAGCCCTACAATGGTTCTCAAAGTCAGAAAAGTCATAATCTTAGAAGAATGTTGTCTGGTATATTTTCACTGCAAAACAATAAGAAATGCCGCAAAATCAGTCATTTTAGGCCGCAAAAATCAGAAAAAAGTCCCACGAAATCCTGGAGGGACTGAAATATGGAATGAGTTTAATTTAATCTATAATAATCTATATAGCATATAATCTATAAAGCAATTTTGACAAAAACAGTGATGTGATTCAGCTCAGTCCAGTTCTCAGTCAATAGTGTCTGTGCTGTCAAATCAATAATATTAAGTGTCCCCATCTAAGCAAGCCAAAAGGCATCAGTGGCAAGGAACCCAAACGCTATCGGTGACAGAAATGGAGAGAAAAACTTTGGGAGAAACAAGGTTCAGTCAGAGACCAGACAGCCAGACAAACAAACATGGTGTGGTTTAATTTCAGGCTATCTCACAAATCAGATTGATATCTTTATCATCCATAATATTTCATCCAGTTCCTTTTCCTTGAATGTCGGGATGCATTATGCCAGCGTTGGGTGGGGGTATTTAAAGCTGGCCTCGTCTGTGTAGAGGACTGGATCTGGGTGACGACGGTTACTTCAGAATAAGAATGAGACAAGCTAATATTAGTATAGATTAAAGATGGGCAGATGAAGCCTTGTGAAGCTTTTGAGGCTTTTTCCTGATTGATTGTACCAAAAAAGATTCAAAGCTAGTGATGTCCGGTTCGCGAACTAATCGTTTGATTTAAAGGGGTCATATGATGCGATTTCAATTTTTCCTTTCTCTTTGAAGTGTTACAAGCTCTTGGTGCATAAAGAAGATCTGTAAAGTTGCAAAGACTAAAGTCTCAAATTCAAAGAGATATTCTTCATAAAAGTTAAGTCAACCACGCCTACCTAAAATGACTCGTTCCAACACGCCGTGAAAGCAAAACTACTTTGTTTGGCCTTCCAAAAGAGGACGATTACCGCTTCGTCATGCCTGGAGCTGGTCCGTGCTGGTCGCTGAGGAATTACATCAACTTTGTGCTGTGGATCGCCGGAATGTCTTTCACCGTGGACGAAGCAGAGTCCAGCCCGGGGTCGCCACATGTGGTTGCTGCAAGCCCTCCGGCCGCGCCGCTCTCAAGCTCACCGGCCTCCTCTCACTCTAGGCCGCCGCCACGTGTGACGCTGTGTTTCGTTGCGAAAGTGAAACTACTTTGTTTGGCAATTGGTCAAATGTGCTTGGAAAAAAATATGATCAGAATATCAACTTGCATAATAATTATGCATGCACTGTATTTTTCCTCTTCTGCTGTCGAGATAATGCAAGGAATGTTGTGATTGGTTGTCAAGGCAGCCAATCAGAATTTAGCAGCCTTGTCTCTGATTGGCTGGAATTATGGCATATTGTAAGGCTGGGTTGTGTTGAGCATGCGAGCTATTGGCATTTAGAGAGCACTGAGGGCTGGCATCAGGTGAGCAATCTAGAGAAACGTTGCACGCGCAAAAGAGAAGGTCTGCACACATCCAAAAACTTATTTTAAATGCAAAATTGATTTTCGTGTGCTCGGAATACTTTCTTCTTTGCGAGACAAACATTTTCTCCACAAAACTCAGTTCGCGCACGTGCAAAACGCACTTTTGCGCGCTCAAAATATGATCTTTCAC
>NW_015639533.1:49378-50005 GCF_001515625.1 Sinocyclocheilus rhinocerous | reverse complement strand
TGCTTAGTTGCAAAACTTAATTGTAAACTTTTCAGATCATGATTATGATGTTTTAACTGACTGAAGTTATGATTACTGTCTGTGTATTATGATTTGGAAGTGTATTTTCATCCCGGCCCGGGACGATAGACTTGATATCATTACGTCATCGCGAATGACGTCATTACATTAGGGGTAAAAGAACCGATGAAGAAAGCGTTTTTCCGTATAGCCTACATAAAAAAGGTGGAAGAAATGGAAATAGTTTGTCATTTTTTACCCTATTGTTTGTTATATTTATTTGCTCAATGTCTTCTGGGGTTTTGGTTATTTTACTGTTGTAGATAGCCATAGTATAACAAAAATATGATCTCTTCATTGTGTTTGGGCCCCCCTGGACGAGCGAACATAGGCACATGCCTAGAATGTCTATGCGTAAATCCGGCCCTGCACACACTACAGTCTCCGTGCTCACTGTGTCTCAGACACTAATATTTTAGCTGAATCACTGTCAGACTATCTGGGATTTCAGTATGGAGATAAAGGTTAGGGTTATAATTTTTTCAGTATTACATGACATTGTGGGTGTATATTAGCACAGTTTGTTGTTTTCTTGGGGCGTCTGGCAGAGCGTTAGGACCCAGAAGC
>NW_015639533.1:29422-49331 GCF_001515625.1 Sinocyclocheilus rhinocerous | reverse complement strand
GCCTCCTGTAGCGAATCGATGCGTTTTTGTAAAAAAAATATCCATATTCAAAACGTAATGATCACTTTAATGTAGCTTGCGCCAACAGTTATACACAGAAGCAGCCACGGGCGGATGACGTATAAGTTCAGCGTTGCGCATGCGCCGGTGAGTCTTGTGAAATCCAACGTTTGTTAACAGGAGCAAAGGAAGCAAAGTTTCCTTACTTTAGCAAAGGAAAACCAGTCTCCTCTTGGCATATATCGAAATCCTCCGACATTCTTCTTTACAAATCCTCATTTTGTACTTCTAATTAGTGACTGTTGTTTTGTTTTGATCTCTCCCCTGTGCTTCCGCGTGCGTCACTTCTGAGCGGCGATTGCGCAAAGCCGACCTCATACGTCATCCCCCGGAACTGCTTCTGTGTACAACATTAAGCGCAAGCTACTTTAAAGTGATTATTATGTTTTGAATATGGATATTTTTCTTACAAGACAATTTTTTATACAACTCCGACTGGATTCGTCTGAAAGAAGAAAGTTATATACACCTAGGATGACTTGAGGGTGACTTATTTGTGGGCTAATTTTCATTTTTGGGTGAACTAACCCTTTAACCACTTCTATCCAACCATGAATCTGCTATGAGCAAGAGGTGGAGTGAAGGTGCACCAAAATAAAACCCCGCCCTTTATTCAATATTCCATTTCACTTGGAAATACATCACAACACTGAAGTCAGTTGCAACTTCCAGTTCACGGGTACTTTGATATTGATATTTTTCAAGGTATTGAAGTTAGAAATTCCTGTATCATGACCACTAATTCACATACTTTGTCAATAAGATAAATTGGGTTTTGTTCAAAGTAGCTGTCATCCACATAGATCTTTGATATGAATGAATATTTTTTTGGTAATTCATTAAATATCGCCGACTAAATAGTAACTAGTACTCTGAGTAGTTTTTGAGAGGAGTACTTTGTACTTTTACTTAAGTACTGTTTTGACACCAGTACTTTTACTTCTAATTGAGTATTATTTCAGCAATGTAACAGTACTTGTACGTAAGTACAAATTTTCAGTACTCTTTCCACCACTGATGCCGGGTTAAAGAGATGAGTGTTTAATCTAGATTTAAACAGATGGAGTGTGCCTACCTTTTGAACGATGCTAGGAAAAGTAGCCTATCTACCACTTGCAATCATTTTTGGTATTCTAGGTATTTTCAACTGGCCAGAATTTTAAAATTGCAGGGGACATGAAGCACTATAATGTGACAAGAGCTTGCAAAGGTACTGAGGAGTTAAATCATTAAGGGCTTTTTATATAAGCATCAAGATTTTAAAATGTATGCAAAGTTTAAAAGGGAGCCAGAGCAGTGTTGACAGAACTGGGCAAATATGGTCATACTTCTTACTTGTAGTAAGAATTCTAGCTGCTGTGTTTTGGACCAGCCAGAGTTTGTTTATTAAGCCTTCAGGGCAGCATTGCAATAATCTAGGTCGTTGATGCATGAATTAACTGTTCTGCATTTGACATTGAGAGCATATGTCGCAATGTATTTTTTAAGACTGAAAAATGCAGTTTCACAAATGTTAGAAATGTGGCTTTCTAATGAAAGATTGCTTTCAAATAGCACACCCAAGTTCCGAACTGAGAATGTAGACTTGACAGCCATCAAGTGTTAGAGGGTGTTCTATAGGAAATTGCTAGTCTTCAGATTTTTTTTTTTTTTTTTGTCAACAGTGTCCTCCGTTTTTGTGAATTGGTTCGTCAGGCTGTGAAGAAATGTAGAACTAAGTATCATCAGCATAATATTACTTTCCAAGGGTAGCATGTACAGGGTGAAAAGCAAAGTCTTAGAATTGAGCCATACTGAACTTATGATGATACAGTTTGATTCACTGCTGCAAATTGATGATGCTCGGATAAGTACGATTTGAACCATGTCAGTGCAATTTCACTAATGCCAACATGATTTTTGAGACTATTCAAAAGTATGTTGTGGTTGATGGTATCAAATGCAGCAGTTTGAAAGTTTTTGGGACATATTTTAATGGCAATGATGAATAAGTAATATTAAGAAGAGAATCTTTGGAAGTATTGGAGAAGTATGACTTGTCTCTGAGTAGGCTATCAATCTTGTAAGTAAACAGTACACACCCTAGTCACTCAAATTTCTGTCACCTGAAGAACAGATGCATTACAACTCAGATAACATATAAAGGAATTGTATATTTTTGCTTTTGATGTGTTATCACTGCTCACAATACAATACAAGATTACTTGTCAAAGCAAATGAACATGAAACATTCATTTGAATTCATTTCATTCCATTTGTATTAGCTTGTACAGCTGCATTGTGATACATGACATAATAAAATGTAATAATCCTGTAAATACTGTAGGCATATAAACGTACGTAGATAAATGTTATAGTAAAAAAAAAAATCATATTTCCTTACAACTAGGTGGCATTAGTGATGCATGTATTATCAGGTCATGCTTATGGTGACAGTTACCAGGTTCTGTCTCAATACACTAAAGCATTGTGGAGAGACTAATCAAGAATAATCTACTTGAATTCCATAACTATTTGTCAGCATGGTCTGTCATTTTTTTATTTTTTGTGAATACAAGAGCATTGGTCTAGAAGGAATTTGAAGAATAATTTTTAAATTTAAAAAAAATATTTTGTTCCTAGTCCTTATGGTTCAAAAGTATTAAGCTAAAAAGATACATTTTGAGCTGTTGTGGCACTAGTGGGTTTGAGATATGAGCTATGGGTTACCATAGACTTCCATGGCGGAAGATGAATAATAATAATAAAAAAAACACTATTACAAGAGAGGGCTTGGCCCCTATTAATAAGAAAATCCTTACAAATACATAGGGTGCAAGCACGTTTGCTGCTTGGACCCCTAATTAATAATGAAAATGTGAGAGTTTGCAAATGTAACCCTATTTTCCATAAATGCACTAAATTTAATTATGTAAAAGTAATATGCAGAAACATTCCTTACAGTGTAGGTCTTAAGTTTGTGGTGAATATCTGCTACACCTGGGGCCTGTCAAGTGAGCATCACAAGAAGCGTGGTAGGCGAAATAAAAGATGCCTCTCTGTAATGAACAGCTGCGTAAATGAGATCCATGTTCAGGTCTGACCACACATCTCCCCACAAAATCATCAAATTTTACATCACTGTCCCAAACCTCAAATATGAGTTCATGACCAAACTCAATTGATCCAAAATTAAAAAGGGTGTACCATTCTGGATCATTATCGTTCATAACCACCTCAGTCTCCCTATATATACCATTGTACCAGATTTTCACAAAACCATCAGTGGCTGAGAAGTAATCTTCATTCATTCCTGTGGCACCTAGAACAAACACTACTAACTTGCCATGGCCGGCTAGCATAGGACAGCAGTTGTGGTCTAGATTTGCTGTTTGTGAGCATTCTTGATTCTCCTTTTGATCTACAGAAAACATGTTTTCTTCTATATACTCTGTTATTGCACTCTTCAGATTGGCACTAACCTCAGGATCAGCCACCAGATGATAAAGAGGGAAAATTGCATATGATATGACTTCCGGATTGTCATGCAAGCTCTTCACCCAGTTTGAGTATGCTTCAGCTGGGCTTTGGTTTAAAACTAGGTCTGGAAAGTATTTCTCACCTCCCAGCACCTCTATCTTGTGTGTCATGAAGCCCTGGTAGAATCCCATGCCTATGTTATCTTTAAGGATTTGAGAGCATTTGTTGGAAAGCATGGCATTAGCTGGAAGGAACCCCAACGTAATCTTTAACTCTATGTTCAGGCAGTTCTCGATATCGGTCTCTGAGAAGCCCTTCAGGGTTGCAAGACAAGTTCGAAAAGCCGTGACTCGCCTCACTCGCCCTCCCAGATGGACTTGACGTATGTAGTGAGTGCCGTAAGTATCTATAGTTCTTCGGTACAGGGGTTTTGTTTTGACATCATATTGTGTCGGAAGTCGCTGGAGATGTTTTGAGAATTCAGTGCTGAGCTCTGGGTGGTCTGTAACTCTGTAACTGCAAATGGAAAAAATAAGTAGTTATGTGTCAGCATTCTGTAAATGTGGTTTTTAAAATAAAACTTCCTTATGTTTGGTTTTCAGTGTTATTTTACCCAATTAAGTCAAAGGAAAGTACTTATTTGCATTAATTGTGTGTAGATTCCACTTGTTTTGACATTTTGTTATCCATGCAATTTATTAAACCAAAGATGTCAAACTCAGTTCCTGGAGACCCACAGCCCTTCAGCTCCAACTCTAATTAAACACCTGTAGCAGCTAATCAAGGTCTTTAGATTTACTTGAAAACTAAACATAGGTGTGTTGGAGCTAAACTCTGCAGGACTGTGACCCTACAGCAGCCGAGCTTGACACCCCTGAATCAGACATTTCTGAGGGGGTGTTTACACAACACCATTTTCAATTAAAGAAAACTTATGCATTTTGGCCATTTATTTATGAGGCAACGGTGTTTTGGGGCTCTGAGAACTGAAACTTTTGAAAACGTATTTCAAATTGCAAGTCTTCCTCTAAAACACAAAAATTCAAATTTGTGAAAATGGTGACATCTGCACGTGTATTACAGATTTGCGTGGTGTTTCTTTAAAAGTATCATTGCCAATTACTGGCCTGTTATGCATAATACAGCGTTTTAAGGCGTTTTTGACCTCTCAAAAAACGCAAAGGACAAACTTTTCCATTTTTATCATGTTGTCGTGTAAACTTAACCTAAGTGTGGCTTTAAGTGTCCAAATACTTTTTGCACCTCACACATATAGAGCTAAAGAGGATTTCCCAATGTTCTCATCTTGGTATAGTACCAAGAATGCGTAGGATAATTTGGGTATCACTTCACAAGAAGAGTTCATGAATAATCATGTGCTAATACCTAAATTATATATTACTGTATGTTTTGGACATAGATCCATGTAGCCACTTTTATACAATTATCCTAATCATCTAGAAAGGTTGTATGCATGTTCAGAGATATTGAGAGATGGTCTGGTCTTCACAGTCCGTTGTTCTGTTGGCCCACTGCAACACAAAACATCAAGGAGTCATGAACTCATGGACTTGCCTGTAATATGTGCAACTGTGCTCATGGAGGGCAAATGTTGCCTTATCCATTGCATTCTGATATTGGGCAAACTGAGCAATATCTGAATGGCTCCCTCCCAAAATTACCCTTCCTATGTCATCCAGGCTAAGGTCAATTTCCCATTTATTGATGAATGATGTTGAACTCTTCATTAGGGAGTTGACAGAATGATGAAGAGCACTAGAAAGCTGATTGCTGCAGCGGCTGAAGGAACGCCAGTCCCTCACAACCGAGGGAAGTTTCTGCATCTGCCCTCCCTGAAAGCGGTTCTTGCAGACTGTACAAGTTCCATTATCCATGTGTGACTTGACATTGATCAAAAAGGCACCTTTACGGCGCATCCTGACAACATCAAAGCCTTCGCCCGCCAGGTTGTAACCAGGTACAAATGGGGCTTGTTCACATTCATCATGAGAGCCTATGTGGCAAGCTGAACTTGTGTCCCAGTGTGTCAAGATCAGAGAAATGCAGAGAAACATGGGGAAAACACACTGATTTGTCTTCATGGTGATGTCTAAAAAGGAATATCCAGAGGAATCACATGTGTTATTTAATTTGTTTTAAGATGGAAAAAATATAATATGCATGCAGAGTTTAAACAGCCTTGTTTTTATGGTCATAAAAATATTGATATTTTAATAATTTGAATATTACTGTAAAATAAAAGGCTTTACTTAATTATGGATTTATTTATTTATTGAAGCATTGAAATCTGCTAAAGCATGTAAACTGTTCAAAATAACAGCTCATAAATCTTACCAACCGAGTAGATTTCATGCACCAGTCTGTTAAAGCTGTTACGCCACAATATTGATAAACCTCATAAAAGTCATTTTCTCTGTTCTTCTCTCGAAAATACTTTGTTTTCATGAAATTCTATTGCTGCAATGTCACTTTCTGGCATCCTGCTAATGCTGAGAAGACACGCCTTGTGGAAACGTGGCGTTTGGCAAGGAATGTCTTCCTTTTAGGCCTTTTCTTCTTCCTTTATTTCATCCAATGAATGGTTTGATTTGGAATTTTTTTTCAGCTGTGCAGTGGGGGAGGGTTCTCACAAGACTTTGCATAAGGGAGTGAGGATGAAGTGCAAGTTCAAGATTAATGAGATTCAGGACATAGGGATCAAAATATGTGGCACTGCACTCAAATCAGATTTGTTTTTTTATTTATTTATTTTTTTAGATTTGATCTTTCGGACTGACTTCACTGTCACTTTGCAAGTAATGAAACGCCTTCAGTTATGCTGCTACTTTGTTCAGTTAGTCAGTTTTGCTGCCTGTCTAAACAAATCTTAAGTCTTATTCAAACATTTTAACTTCTCTAGGATTGGTCTCATCAACAAATAAAATACAAATCGTGAGGTCTTTGTGTTCCTCCTGTCGACTCGGGCTGGGGGGCAGGGAATCAACCTCGCCTCTGCAAACACAGTTATACTGCATGACATTGATTGCAATCCATTCAATGATAAACAAGCAGAGGACCACTGTCATCGAATGGGGCAAACCAGGTTAGTATAATCAAAAGGAAATGGAGATTGCCATAAAGAAGGGAATTTAGTTCCTGATAATGTTTTTGCATTGCAGAACAGTGCAGGTGATCAAGCTCATCAGTAGAGATTTGGTTGAGGCCTGCATGCTCCGTGTGGGACAGGAGAAGCTGAAACTGGAACAGGACATGACTACTGATGGAGGTAAGTGTCAGCGCACACAAACTCTATCAAACCTACAGGTCACAATTTACAAGATGAACCTCATTATGTCCTCCATCTTAGTGGTAGGAGGGTGTGGTATTACCCAAATGTTTCATATATTAAATAATCATATGATTCATTCCTGTTTTTTTTATTTATTTTTTTATAACCATAAATTATAGATACAGAGCCTCATGACATGCAGGAAAAAATCTTTATATCATGGCCATGAATTAACAATTCGTTCCCACGACTTACTAATTTGTCACTTCGTTTTAAGTAAATTATAAGCACGATTTACTAATTTGTTACCTTGTTTTAAGTAAATCTTGAGCACAATTTACTCATTTGTTACCTGTTTTAAGTACATCGTGTGCAAGATTTACTAATCTGTTCTGTTTGTTGAATGATTTTCACCTTCTTTGAGAACAGGCTACATCCTTTTACAGTCCTGTCACACTTTATTCATATCAGCAGCAGCAATAGAGGTCTTATCTCACTACACAAAAAGTATGAAGAGTTTATGAAACCCATATGGCCCATTTGGCTCACTGCAGAGCCAAATGAAGTCCAGCTCCCCCACTCTGAAGGTAATGGGTGGCGCTGGACTAGGTCCTGATGTCCTTTTATCAGTGCCCATTTTGTTAAATGCCTATTTGATGATATAAGGTAATATCAGCTGTGTGGGTCTTGTGAGTGTCGTGTGACCATCGAACATCCGTTTTTTCAGACCTGGAAATTCTGTCATTGTTGAAATGATTCCTGGCACTTTAGAAGATCTCTTAGCTAACAGTTAGTCACATGACTCTCACAAGATCTAGATTCTAACAGGATATTAAAAAACGGGGGCATCTTTCACATCCCAGAAGTGCCATAATGTTAGCATAAGTGAAAAGTCTACTAATTTGAGAGATCAGAAGCACCAAATGAGGTTCTTCTGGGTTTCCTGATGTTTAAAGGGTGTATATCAAACAAGCATGCATTTGGGATTCTCCCTTTCGGGAATTGCCTCCTCAGAGATATATGCTGTTTTATCTGCCATCATAAAGAATGTATAAAATGCTGGAAATTGTGCTCAACATAAACATTTTGTCAGAATATAGCTTTAAATTAAGGTGTGTCTGGATATATTAGACCAGTGTTTTTCAACCCTGTTCCTGGGACACCCCCAACGCCGCACATTTTGTCTACGTCCGAAAGCTTACTCAGGCATAGGCAGTGTTTGCACATGAATTAAGCCAATTTTGGACTGACTCCTATGACAAAATAATTAACCATAAAACAACATAAAAATGCATGAAAAAGTTGGTCAAAAACATGCATTTACATACAAACTGACCACCAACTGCAACCTTCAGATGGCATTTTAATTTTTTAGCTAAACTGTCCTGAAATCTAACACATAAGATGGATATGAAGGATACAACTATGCAGCCTACAAATATCAATCAAAGGAAGAAATCTGTGGTATGATCATTGGGTTTGGACATGCCTTGACTCAGGACATTAGCTTATTAATAGAGAATCCAAGACCTGAAAGGGGTTTGTCAGAAAAAGCTGTTTTTCAAAGTGTGTAGTCTTGGGGGTGCTAATCTACTTTTTAATAATTAGCATAATTAATAAGGTTAAAATTTTTGTAGAATAAGCTTGCGTCTTATCGCTTAGAGCACTACATTGGTGAGGCATTGCACTTTTGAGATTCTCAGTAAGTCTTGGTAAGCATTCCTCTTCTCTTCTCTTCTCTCTTGATTTTGGCAACAGTATTGTTCTCATTGTACATGTTACCTATTGGTTAAATTTTTAGGATATTTGGTCTAATCACTGCTATGCTGACGATACCCAACTATACCATAAAAACACAATGGCAAGTCCACCATAAAACAATGAATAGCCTGTCTCCAAGATTTGAAAATTTCTTCTGCACCTAAATGATGACAAAACACAAATCATTTTGTTTGGGTCAAATGAGAAAGAGCTGAGTACTGTTGACTTGTACTCACACTAGGAGATCTGAACCATGCCTGAACACTCTTGACCCCCAAAGTCTAGTTTGTTGACAGCTACTACTTTTGTGTGCTCTAGTGTCATCATTAAGTGTGTTAGACTAGTTTAAGTGTTTATGTATTTAATAAAGTCTTACTTGTATCACACTCGACGTTGTTCATTGTTTATTTTTGTAACTGGAGTCACTTAATCATGCAGATTTATGCTACAAGCTCTGTGTAGAGTTGTACAGTAAGAAAGTTATTTCCTTTAACCAGGAAATTAACGTTCTTAGAATTGACAGACAGTTGACCCTGAGAGGTCAAGTAAATATCTACAGCGGATCTAAATATTTATAATTAATTATAACTAGTTATGATTAATTATTCATATTTCCCTATGAGCTGATTCGCTACATTATGATAACAAACATCTTCATTACTGTATTTGGATATTGCATTTTTCAATACATTTGGGCATGCTTAGGTTTATAACGGATATGGTTCTCACCTTATTGATGAACAATAATTGTAGTGTGCGAGTAAAGCTGTAAATTCCTGCATCAGTGTCCTCTGCCTCTGTAGTTATGTTCTGATACTTGCAACACAATTAAAACAATGAAAATCGCTGGACTACATAAGTGATTAATCTATTAGACGTTCTATTAGCAAAAATTCTTTTCTTCCTATTTTCAAATCAAAAACTTTAAGTGCTGTTTGAGTGCAGGCCAGCGTTACATTGCACTGATATGCAATGTGAGTGCAGGCCAGTGGGTTGAATGGGGAGGGGGGAGAATCATGCTCGGGCTTGGTACAAGGCAACCATGCCTAGTGTGAGTACGCCCTTACTCCATATTGTTTTTCATATACCAAGGATATGGGTTTTATTGAAGATAGTGGCCTAAAGCGTGACAAACAATTAATACCACTGTTGGTTTTAGCTTTTATCGCCTTTGACAATTGGCAATTGCTTTCCTAAGCAAGAATAGTTTTGAAATTGTAATTCACACCTTCATTACAACTCAACTTGATTATTGTAACTCACTGTATTATGGGATGCCTTTTTTTTTATTCATCGACTTCAGCTAGCCCAAAATGTGGCTGCTCGTTTGCTCATGGGCAGTCGCAAATGGGATCACACCTATGCAACGTTCTTTACATTAGTTACTGATCCACAGTGTTGAGGAGTAACTAGTTACATGTAACGGTATTACATAACCTGTCTGAGAGTTGCCACCATGGCGAGTGATAAAAATGCATTCCAGTGCTGGAAATGTAAAAATCTCATGACTGATGTGTGGTGTGGGCTACTTTATCTGTTGCTTTATTGTCCAGTTTGATTTTTGGTAAATGAAGAGCAGACACACACAGTCACACATACAGATTTCACTGATTTCTTTCCCAAGTTGCAGTCGATGCAGGGAAGAGGAGAGGCAGGATCCAAGTGCAGGCAGTGTAGTTTATTAATAAAACAAGGGGTAATCTAAACATGGGGAGAACAAAGTAAACACAACCAAAGCAACATCCAAGCAAAGACAATGACTGACAAGTGAACAATGGAAACACGGGAATAAACACACAAGAGCCTGGTTTCACAAACAGGGCTTAGACTAAAGCCCGGCTCAAACTGTATGATTTTGGCTACGATTTGGTTTTCTGAGACTAATTTTGAAAATCCTAAAATATTCCTATAATCCTAGGCTAAAATATGTAGTCTTTGATCATTAGTTTGACATGTTCACCGACAGCCGATTAATGGCCGTTGCAATCAAATTTTACCAGTGTCAGAAGATTTGGCGCACAGTCCTGCAGTGTGACTTCTCCTACGACGAACGTCAAACTGTCTTCGTTTTTCAAGACAAGCCATGATCAGAATTAATGGTAGAGATTAGATTTCTTCTAACCGCATAAACTCCGGTGCTCTCGTCCTCCGCTCACGGATACGTTGCCTCTGCTATGATAAACACCGGTTGCGCTGCTGTTTCATGTGGGTGTGTAGTGCTGCTTACACTTACATTCTTCTTAAATACGCCGGTATTGCCGCCATTCATATACTTTTAATGATAGCCAACATTACAGCCCCGCGTGCAATGCAGCTCGCAGTCACTGAACGTGTATGGGTTGATAAGGTAAAACTCCGGACAAGTTTTCTTGCACGCACCCGTTTTTAACGTGTCTTGACTGTCGTACAGTCTGACATTAATGACAACTGAGATCCCACAGTGTGACATGATCATCATGTTCGTACAGTCTGACAAGTACAATCCTAAAGGACTTTTAAAAAATTACACAGTGTGAGCCCAGCTTTAGTCAGGTTTAGCACATATTTCAATTAGGACATTTAAGTAATTTTTATAAACGTGCCTTAGAAAAAAACATTACTGGTGTCCATCCTGAGACAAAAAAAGGCATTGATATATTTTAAGATCAATCAGTGCAAGTTTCTTTCAGCTGAAACAGCTCAGACTTACATATTAGTCTGGGACTAGGTTTAAGCCTTGTCTGTGAAACCGGGGGAACAAGTAACAAGCTTAACAAGATAACACAATACACCTGGGGAGACTAATCAAGGGGTACCAATGAACATACGGACTACAAACTGACTACAAAACACACAAGAAACACTTTAACAACAAGAGTCCAGACTTCAAGTGATGAAGGATTTTGAAGGTCTGACAGTAATCAGTGTTGAGTTTACCCTGCCTGGTTTAAATGTTTGACAGTTGAAAACATTCGTTAGAAATTTAGAAATGTAGGCCTAATCAAAAAGTAATGAAATGTAAACAGTTATATTACTTTAAAAATCTAATTGAAGTAGTTACACTTTTGTAACACTCCAAAGAGAAAGGAAAACTTGAAATCGCATCATATGACCCCTTTAAATAGGGTAACTTGTAATATGTAACCTATTAGATTTCCAAAGTAACCTTCCCAACACTGCTGATCCATTACTACATGACGGTGTCTGAGTTTAAAACTGTTAAAAACCCATCTTTACTCTTGTGCTTTTAACATTTAACATGCAACTGTGTTTATTTTAATTAAAAACAAAACAAAAACTGGAAGTTAAAAAAGAGATCATAAAAAGCAGCAATAATCATTTATTTAATATTAAGAATTTTCATATACATTGCAGTAACTCAGACCAGTTCAGTTCTGGTTAACTGATTTTATTAATAAATTAAATGTTATTACTACCATCAAATAATAAAACAATAATCATGACAATGAATTATTACTGAGTGTTTATTTAGATTATAATTCAGCTGATTAGAAACATGGATCACAACTATACTTCTTTAAAGGGTCATTGGATGCCAAATTCACTTTTACATGGCGTTTGAACATAAATGTGTGTTGGCAGTGTCTGTACACAACCACCCTATAATGATAAAATCACCCAGTGTTTTTTTTTTTAATCCCCCAAAATCATAACCCCTTTTTCAGATCAAGCCATTCTCAGATTCTTGGCTGTGTTCACACAGACCCAGGCCACTCCCACGATTGTTGACTGACATTGCCGTTTTAGCACAGACCCGTCATCGGTCCACCATTGTTTCGAAGCCAGAGCAGGAGTTGACAAGAATGGCTCCTAAGCGACTGAGGTGTTTTGTTGTTGGATGTAATAATGAACATAGCAGTCGTCATTTACTCCCGACTTCTGAGCCATTGAAGATTACTTTTTTTTTTGAAGGGAATGCACCCCCAGATCTACTTAAATGCATCTATGTTTGCACGAATCAGTCATGATATAGCTTCACCTACAGAAGAAGTGAGTATAAGGTTTTTTATGAATCTTTGCAAATCGCCGTTCCTAATAATGGGCTAGTTAGCAAGTTCTGCGGCTAAAGTTTACAGTCTCAGAGAGAACATCTCGTCACCCCACGGAAGAGAGGGGCGGGGTGAGCAGAGCTCATTAGCATTTAAAGAGACATGCACCGAAATGGGTCGCTGTGAACAGAGCTCTTTTTGACAGGGTAAAAACTGTGTTGTTTTACACTACCATTGAGAAATTTTAACCAAAGTATGTTATAGACTTTTCATTAAGACCCTAAAGAATCATATCAACTTGTGTAAAATGGGCATTCAATGACCCCTTTAAGGGTAAACAAATAAGTAGAAAACAATATTTAGAAAAGATTATTATGCTAATGGTGTTTTAATTCATCTCCCCCTTACTGTTCTGTTATGTTCAATCTACGCCAACTAACTAATTCTGGCCTCATTCTAAAGCTCCTGATACCCTCTGCTTACTCTGAGGCCAGAAGATCCCCTTTTTTTCATTAAAAACACTGTTCCTGCAACCACAAGAGCAACCAGAACGATTACACCGACAGCTACACCAGCCTTTTCTCCTCCAGACATCTGTGAAGATGGTGTGTCAAACACTGATGCCATTTTCTTTCGGTTGAGCTCACCAGGCTTTGCCAGTCTCCACATCTTTGTTTCTCCAACTCTCACCCAAAAACGATCACCTTCTGTCATTACAGCTACAGTGTTTGTTGCAATCATGCCAACCAGCGGTGGGCTTGTGAATGGTGGGAGGTGGACAGGTTTTAACTGACCACCAGTGAACACACCGGACTGGACACAGTACAATATCTGACAGCCATCACTAATGGCAGCAAGATGTTGGCTGAACTGAGGTGGACAGCGATTTTGACCCTTTGCAAGAGGGTTGCCAGATTGGCAGCTGAAGAAACCAGCAAAAGGCACAGAGAATCTTGTTCCGGCCTCATAATCATTGCTCATACAAACCATCATGCCATTAGACAAGAACTTTTGAGCAAAGTAGTTTGGAGGACAGCTGTTGGATTTGGTCAGTGGGTTTTGTAAAGATGGTCCGTATAGACCTCCAAAGAGGTAGCCAGAGTATTCAGGGATTTTCTGAGTTGCAGAACACCAGTAGGTGTCCACTTTTGCTTGACGGACATGGTAAAAATCATTACATGTTATTTGCTCACAAGAAGACAAATCAAGGAAACCACAATCTTCAGAATATGTATAGCATTCATGAATATTATAACCTTGTTGTACTATTTCAGAGTGTAATAAAGTGGGATAGTAATATGGAGGGCAAGAATAATCACCAGTAGCTGGGTTTTTCTGTGCTGTTTCACCACAGATTACATTTCCATCTAATTTCAATGAAACGCATGTTTGGTAAATGCCACCAAAGCTAAGATTGGTGATTGGACCCTCACAGGAAGCATCATCTATGTTTGCCTGGAAGTTAAAATTTTGGGAATCTGGATTAACGCACCCTGGACGTTTGTTTACTTCATAGTATTGCTCTGCAGCCTGACGAACTGATGAAGCCATTTTATTTACTGTTGGTACTGGGAGGTCTGGGAATGTAGTTGGATTCAGAAAATAGTGAATCGGTAGCCCAGAGCGGTCAATAGCCACCAGATTATTGAGTGTACTCTCTTCCCACTTCTGCAGAGTGATGCCTGGGTAGAATAAAGCTCCTCCATGGCTCTGCATTAAAGAATATGCAACATTACTCTGATACCCCCGGATTTCAGAGCTTTCTTGAGATTCTTTGCTGCTAATATCAAATTTAAGTTTGTCAAAGAAGTTAAGTCCTGCTGATGCAGAAATAGAAGACATGTCTGACTGACTGCTGGACACAAAAGACTTTTTTAAATAGTCCTCTTGCACCGAAGTGGCACCAGCATCAACACTTGTGATGACATGGGTGCCATAATCAAGAATGAGTTTCTCTGACAGATATGTTGCTTGACGAGTTTGATTGTTTTCGATGGCATCTGCAATTTCCACTGCCTGTTGAGCAAAGCGGGAGTCCAGAGTGAAGTCAGGATACGCCTTTACTGTATACAGATGGTTACGGACCTGAGAAAAATAACCAAGAGAAGAAAATACTTTTTTTTTTATCTGAATGTAGTAAAGTAAAAGATGTTAAGTAAAATTAAAAGTTCTCTTTACCAATCAATTTGAAAATAAAAATAACAAATAAAATAAATACAATTAGTTAATAGTTAATGCTGTTAATAATTACAAATAAAATGCATAAATATAAATTTGTGTCAGGGTTACTCAAATCTGGAACTAGAGGGCCACTGCCCTGCAAAGTTTAGGTCAAACCCTAATCAAACTCACCTTCGAGGAACCCTGATTTTTGTTTTTTAAATAATTAGTTCAAACATTAGCATGCAGCCTTCAAATATTCTTAAATTATGTAAACACTGAACTAAGAAGATCAAATGAAAGTAATAAAATAACAGAGAAACACATTACAGATAAAACAAGTGCTGCAAGACTTGTTGTACTGCAAGACTTACTACACAGATTTGACATCAGATTTTTTTTGTCACACCCATTGCTTTGGTTATCACTATATTTGATGTAGTACAGAGATTGCAGTCGATCTCACCGGATGCACCTAACTTTGTTCTTGGCGATTTTAACCATGTTTCTCTTAAACAGACACTCAAAACTTTTCAGCAATATATTATATTTATTATCATATTTATAATATAATATTATAATATTTAATATTATAATATTAAATATTATGTGCTATATAAATACTTTATGAATAGAGCATCATCAAATTGATTACAATATAAAAAAGCCACAAAATTATTGAATATTCATAATAATAATAATAATAATAATAAAATAATCCAGAACTGTTCTAACATGTTTTTAAATTTCTATTTTATTAAACAATGTATTTTAATTTTAACTGAACAATTAATAAACACTGAAGCTCAAATGTGTGACCTTCTGGGTTTCTCTGGTTGTATGGTTTGGTCAAACATCTTTAAAAGCAAGAAATTCTTTAAACCAGATAGATAAATGGTCTAGTCGATTGGTGGGTGAGTCACAGTTGGATCCAACATCGTTGTATACCAGACAGTTGCAACGAATGTCTACTTCTATTTTAAATGATGACTCCCACCCTTTGCACAGTGAGTTTCAGCTTCTTCCCTCTGGGCGGAGGTTTTTAATCCCAAGGTGTAAAACAAAGCGATATAAAAACAGCTTTGTTCCCGCTGTTTTAACTGTGTTAAATAAGCTGTAGGATGGGGGAGTCTTGGAGAATTTATATCATGTATCTTGTATCATATTTTTGTTATCTGTTGTGTTATATTTTTAAATGTGTTTTATGAATTTGTGTTATGGATGGATGTCACTGTCATTTTACTGCAAGACAAATTTACCTGCGGGTATGAATAAAGTAACCTAACCTAACCTAATGTCAAACAGGAATTTCAGATTCAGTCCCGCATTTTAATCATCACTCTCGCAACTTTTACCGTGTGTACTTATCAGCATGAAAAATGAAAAATATTCAAATTATGAGTGGGTTATATACAGAAAATGAGCAAAGTTACAGAGCAGAGTGCTTAAAAGCTCTCTCTTGTTTGTATATACAGTTGTGGTCAGAATTATTGGTACCCTTGGTAAATATGATCAAAGAAGTTGGTACCCCTAGAAATTCTTATGAGAAAAATATCCCCAGAGTATATTCCCATTCGCATTTGTATTTTTGTACCACACCAGGGTGACTACGAACATGAATACGAACATCCAGCTATGGCTCACAGGAGTATAAATATAAGGGAACACAAAGGCCAAATTCGATTAATCATTCATCACAATGAGAAAAACAAAAGAATATAGTTCTGATGTGCAGCAAAATATTGTTGACCTTCACAAATTTGAAAGTAGCTGTAAGAAAAGAGCTAAAACATTGAAAATCCCCATTCCAATCAACAGAAAATGTTACAAATCTGCCTGTGTGTCTATATTGTCTTAAAGCAAGGTGATATGGATGGTTTGAGTGGTCAAATACTCTTCAAGGATAACAGCTGGAGAATTGCAGAAATAGTTGAATCTTGGGGTCAGAAAGCCTCAGAAAAGTAAAACACATAGGGTAAAATGTACCCCATGTGTATAATTAAATATATTGCTTTATCTTTAATGTTGTGTGCCTATTTTTCTGCTGGAGGTCCTGGACATACATCTTCAGATACATGGCATCATGGATTCTATCAAATACCAACAGATAAAAAAGCTAAACTTGACTGCCTCTATTAGAAATCTTATAATAGGCTGTGGTTGGATCTTCCATCAGGACAATGATCCAAAGCAAACATCAAAATCAACACAAAAATGTGTCACTGAGCACAAAATGAAGCTTTTTCCATGGCCGTTCCAGTTCCCTGACCCGAACCCTATAGAAAATGACTGTCACCAAGGCACCAACATGGACCTTGGAATCTGAAAGATCTGGAGAGATTCTCTATAAAAGAATGGTCTCTGATGTCTTGTCGGGTGTTCTCCAAACTCATCAGGCATTAGAGAAAAGATTCAGATTTTACCCCATTTTAAAATTTAATTTTACAGATAATTTTTTTTGTACATTTTTAAAATAAAGGATCAAAAGGATTTATTTTCACAGATTTCATTGTTCATGTTTACTAAAGGTACCAATCATTCTGACCATGACTGTATATATATAGATATATGCAATAAATATATCATTTCATGTATTTCATGACCTAAAAAAATTTAGGTGAATAACTGGAAAATATGCAATATGGTTTTAACCTACTTGAACCCGTGATGTTACAGAATTATCTTTCACTTGGTGAGTTTTCATACGTCGGTTTTCTTCTGAGTATTTTCCATTGAGCACAGAGAGGAAGGAAACATCTGCATTGATGGAGCTTGATGTGGAGCTTGTCTGGTTCAGCCATGACGTGATGATCTCAGAGTTTGTTTCCACTCCGCTCACTTTCTGTGGAATGACAAAGACTTCATCTGGAATGAGATAGACACCATCTTCTGTGGTCTGACACTGGGAATAGCTCAGATTCATCACCCGGCCCATGTCTATGTTGCGCAGGTTATCCCAGCCTCCTCCTGGTAGAACCTCCAGCGCTGTCAAACTTGAATTTTTCCGACATTTGCCAAGTCCATTACTGGGACGAATGAGTGGATGAAGGTTGCTAACATTGATAAAACAGCAGATCATCAGCAGACACGATGCTCTTGACTCCATGATCACCAGAAGTTTTCTTTATGAATGCAGTGCTCTTCTGAATGAATGCCTTATTTATATCAGTCACAGGGGGTGTTGACTTCAAAAAGCATTTATCTTTTCATTTTCACATTCAGTGTTTAAGATGTTTCCTTAACATACTTCTCTTTTTTTAGTCTTGCATGAGGCCTAAGGCAATAATTTGTTTCTCAGCACAATTTAAAAGCTTACAGTCACATTAAGTATTCATATATATATATATATATATATATATATATACATATTACAAAACTAAAAACTAACTTAGACACATTTTAATTACTTGAGTCCAGAGACCTAATGTATACAATGTCTAATAGCTTCCCCAAGTCTATCAGTACATTGTTTTCTGTGCGTGATACACACCTACAGTAATCAGTACTACTCTGAATGGTTAGTGAACCATTTGTTTACAGTATTTAGTTTTAGCTGTTTTGATTATTGCATAAGCTATCAACATAATAATTAAGTAATAATTATCAACATATAATTCAGAGGTCTCAATCAGGACATTCACTATGATGTGGGTGAAATTTTATGGCCAAATTCTTAGTGCAAATGCTTAATGTTAATGACTGTATTATTTTCGATCATTTTCTTATTTGTAAGAAAACGTGAAAATTACATTGTAATAATTCTGAATAATAATATTGAATGTTAACCAAAAGTTCTCATAGCATGATTATGTGAAAGGAAACATCAGTATCGGTGAAGTATCAGCCCCACTTCTATTGCACAGTAAGTGTTTTAAAACATTAAACAGTGTTCTTGTAGCAAATCCCTCTGTCACACACCTGACTGAAAGGCTCATTATGCAGCTCATTATGTGGGCCTTTGTCTTCTCAGGTGTGAATCACACTATTATTCAGAGGCGGACAGTAACTAAGTACATTTACTTGAGTATTGTACTACACGTAGCAAGGTGTATTTTTATATACAGTTAAATTAAGTATACTATTAAGTATTGCAAGTATTACATACAACAATAATAAAACATTGACATAAAAAAGGAAATTTACTTTTGGTACTTAAGTACTTTTAAAAGCAAGTACTTCTGTACTTTTACTCTGTCTTTACAACTTTCACTTGTAATGGAGTAATATTTGACCAGCAGTATCTGTACTTTCACTCAAGTAATAGAGTTGTGTACTTTGTCCACCTCTGCTATTATGCATGATCATTCACGCCTCCTCGCATACAGGCCTTCTATACAAAAAGTGACTTAAATTTAAATGAATTTATTGTTTTCTGTGAATGAGTGAACAGGATAATTTTCACATCATTTTGAAGCAAAAACGCTAGTCTACAAGATCCAGTTTTCAAAAGTCTTGTGAACAAATGTTCTGTATGTGTTTTATGGCCTTATTCAAGTGATTTAAGTTTTTTCGTTTTTCACTAACCACGCATAAACATTGCTTTCTCAAAAACACAATCATGTACATACATGCTGCTCACATATTATTGTAGCCCAGTTTGTGCAGATTGCAGTGTTATCAGCCATTTATTATTAGCCATTTATATGTTTATAAGCAACTGAAAAAGCATAAATGTCAGGGCATGTCAAAACTTCTCCAGGGCCCCACCTAATTTTACAAGTTGAAAGTTACAAAACAACACACGCACAGCGCTGACTGACTCTGATAACGGCCGGGTGTTCTCCGAGTCTGATCGACTCGGGTATTACACACATTGTTAAACAGACCTGGGACCCGAAGTAATAGATTGGGACCCGACCCGGAACCGGCTGACCATTTAAAATATAGCCCCGAACCCGTATGGATCCCGGGTCGGGTCCCCCGTGTAGACCTCTACCCCAGAGGGTTAAACATTCCTTTACTCTTCCATTTGTCCACTTGTCAGCAATAGCTCAAGCTTGTGGAGTATGTCAGAAATTGAAAGGGCATTCATATACTGTATCCAGCATAGTCAGTAAATAATGGGTTCTGTTTGCTTTTTACATCCAAATCCCACAACATCCAAACAAGCTGTTTTAGGATCTTGGTTAAATAAATCTTCTTGTAGTAGATAAGGAGTGGGGGGAAAAGGGTTACCCAGAGGTTGGCAGGG
>NW_015639533.1:20624-29286 GCF_001515625.1 Sinocyclocheilus rhinocerous | reverse complement strand
CCTCCAAATTCACTGCACAGGACCCAGAATTCATAGCAATGCCAATGGTACTGATTAAACTTGTAGGATATTTTAATGATACAAAGACCCCATTAAATGAATGACTACCAGTGTTACAAATGTGTGAAAAGTTAACAGTTTTGTTTTAAAAATGTACTATGTGTTTGTGAAAAAAGCAACAAAACTTAAGGTGAAAAAACACTATAAATCTGTCAACAAAGATCAACTAAGAAGAGAGAAACAATACAAACCCTATTCTGAAAGTCAAAGCTCAGCAGTTTTTTGTTTTTTTTTAATGGTGAACTTTAGTCAAAGTCATGTGATTGGAATCTTTTCATTTATTTTGATGACTAGAATGCCACCTTTAGATTTTGCAACAAAAGAAACAGCGAAGCAAAATTGAAAAAGGAACATGTGTGACATAATTTCAAATAAAATAAAACCAAAAAAGTATTTTGGAGTTTGTTTCAGTGGTTTGAAAAATTTCTGAAAAAAACTTCACACTGGCCGTTAAACACTTGTGAACAGCCATTAGTCCATGATGATTACTTAATAGGTGAGTGTGCTTTGGGCCTCCTGGTTCTTTTATGTGGAAATCTTTTCAGGTTAATTTCTTCACTCATTTTATGAAGATCAGACACAAATATCTCGTGATAAATTCGTATGTATTTTACGTAAAATGTGGTTCTACAAAATGTTCATTTATTTACGTTTTTACAGACACTAAAACGTACAATACTAACGTTTTTACAGCATCTACAATAAATGTACACCACTGATGTATTTACAGCATTTAAACGTACAATACTGACGTATTGACGACACCTAAAACGTACATTATTTACTTACAATTATTTACTTATGACTTACAAATGAATCCTTATAAATATTGAAATCTCCTTATGAATCCTTATGAATATTGAAATTAATTTAATCATTATTGTATTCAGTTGCCATATCAATGGCATTATGCTTTCATATAACATTTCATTCTGTTCTGTGTGATTTCTGCCACCAACTCGTTTAGAAAAATAAATAATGTTAAACAAGACTACACTTAAAGGGTTAGTTCAAGGGTTAGTGTTTTGTGCTTGTAAACATTATGTACTAATACCTACATATAAACAATGAGACCAGGCTGCAGGATTGCAGGATAAAAATATCCACATCTATATTTGATCAGATGCTTTCTTAATCATTCTTTTCTTGCTTCTGTTATTTTTATTGTGTCTCTGATGTGTTTTCATCACTTTTCTCTAATCTGAAGATACGCAAACAGCGTATGCAATTCTGTGTCAGCTGCGCCACGCGGATACGTTTTCTACGTTGTTTGTGCTTTGATTTGAACTTAAAACAACATATCCGTGTGATGCGGCTGACACAGAACAACATACACTGTTTGCATTCAGTGGATACTCTCCAAAATGGTGCTACGGTGACACGGAGACGAATTGTTGAATAAAGTCGTTTTTTTTTCTTTTGCGTACAAAAAGTATTCTCGTAGCTTCATAAAATTATGGTTGAACCACTGATGTCACATGGATTATTTTAACGATGTCTTTACTATGTTTCTGGAGCTTGATCGTGTAAAGATCCTTGCTGTCTATGGGAGGGTCAGAGAGGTCTCAGAATTCATCAAAAATATCTTAATTTGTTTTCTGAAGATAAACGAAGGTCTTACAGGTTTAGAACGACATAAGGGTGAGTAATTAATGACAGAATTTTTGTCATTGTCAATTTTTGGGTGAACTATCCCTTTAAGGTAATTAAATCGCCAGACCTCCCAGAAATAAATAAATCCTGTCCAAATAAATTTGATAACTTTTACTCAGATCTACAATAATGATCATGTGCTTTAGCAAAATAAAGCAGTTGTGGCATAATGGATAGAGAATTGGACTTGTAACCCAAAGGTCGTGAGTTCGAGTCTCGGGTCTGGCAGGGATTGTCGGTGGGGGGAATGAATAACCAGTGCTCTCTTCCACCCTCAATACCATGACTGAGGTGAGACCCTTAAGCAAGGCACCGAACCCCCAACTGCTCCCTGGGCCCAATGGCGCCCAACTCCGGGTGTGTGTTCACTACTGTGTGTGTGCCCTTGGATGGGTTAAATGCAGAGCACAAATTTTGAGTATGGGTCGCCACATGTCACTTCACTCACTTTAAAAAAAAAACTACATTATCTGTTAACGATTAAATTACTGGTGCATGTAAATGTACAAATAAAGCATATTTTGACAGTGCTTACCATGTTCTGTCCTCACAGACCTGCCGCTTCTCTGCTCTGTGAGATTCGGCGACGGTTCAAAAAAGATGTGCAAATCTGCCCAATGTCAGTAGTGAGTCCGCTAGTTGACAGTGCGCTGTCAGGAAGCGGGGCAGATATTGTGCACATGGCCGTAATGAGTGTGACAGTACATCGGAGCTGTCAGCTTGAGCGCAGATCCGCCCCGGAGTCTGTTGCTATCAGGGGTATACCACTAGGCCTGCTACATATGCACCCCCTTCAGTACTGGCAAGAGGGACTCTAGTTTAAATTTTGTACAGACTGGTGAGACGCTTTCTTCTATGGGCACAGCAAAACCTAGCTCCGTTCAGTGAGAGCTGTGCACGTGCTGGGCAGGCTGAACCAGGAAGTAGACATGCTAGGCCCAGCCTGCACCTGTATGCCTGTGGCTCTACTCCCTCAGGTCATTAGATGAATCAGAGAGGACAAAAGCTTGGTCCTTCTAGTGGCCCCACTCTGGCAGAACCAGTCATGGTTCCCCAGGATGGTGCAGCTGCTTTCCTTGGCCCCATGGCCCATACCACTGAGGAGAGGCCTCTTTTTCAAGGCAAAAGGGATAATTGACATCCCCCAACCCGAGTTGTAGAGACTCCATCGATGGCCACTCATTAAGAGCCTTTGCCCCTCCCTCAGTGTCATGAACACTTTTTCAGAGGCCAGAGCTCCTTCTACAAGGTGTCTTTATACCCTCAAGTGGTCTGTCTTTTCTCACTGGTGCACAGACCAGAACACAGACCATTTGTCCTGCAACATCTTGTCAATTTAGTCTTTCCTTCATGAGCTGCTGGACAGGAGGTGCACCCCATCCACTCTAAAGATTTATCCTGCTGGCTTTGGCATCAGTTAAGTGAGTTGGTGACTTGCATGTGCTCTCGGTAAGTGCTTCCTGAGTTTGGGCCAAACAACTGTAAGGTTGTTCTTAAGCCAAAGCATGGCTGTGTGTCCATTCAGAGCACATGTCATATCTCTGTCTGCTCTCCCTGCTTCTGAGGATGAGCAATCCTATCTACTCTGCCCAGACCAGGCACCCAAGAGTATAAGTAGAGCACTCTAGCAAATTCAGGCAATCGGGGCAGTTTTTTTGTGCTTCAGTGGCCGCACTAAGGAGCGCCTGTTACTAAGCAAAAACTTTCTTAGAGTATAATGGACGCAATAGTGCTAACCTATGCCTCCTTGGCTTGTAGCATGGGTCTTCTGTTCTGTGCTGGTAGCACAGCACTATTGGATTGCATTCCCCAAGGTGTGAGTAACTGACACAATGTGAGTGAACCATATTGAAAGGGAACGTCTTGGTTATTAACGTAACCTTGGTTCCCTAAGATTATGGAAATGAGCACTGCATTGCTGGCCATGCTACTGTGCTTGTAGCTAGTTGTTGCTTGCCACTCTTCTGTTGAAACATTCTGATGAAATGGCATGTAGAGCCAACTTATATAGGCAAATGGCCTGCCTATTTCTGCCTAATACATGCTGAAAGGCTATTTGTCTGTGCAAGTGCACAACAATAAACTATTCAACAATAAAATAGCCAAGTTACCTGATTACTTTAAATGTCTATAAATATCACCATCAGTTCATACTGCTGTTAACACTTTCTCAGACAAACGGATGCATTGAGACATGTTTTCTGATTTGGCCAGATGACGTTTCACATATACCCCATTGAAGCTATGCCACAACTGTTCACTCAGATTACACAAGGGAAAAAAGCTCAGTGACGGTTCAGTAATATCAGCTGTGGCTCTCATGGGTGTTGTGTAACCTGCTGGAAATTCTGCAGTTGTTGAAATGATTCCTGGCACTTTGGAGGATCCCTTAGCAAACAGTCAGTCACATGACTCTCACAAGTTATAGGCTTCTTGCCAGTTCATTTTTTTTATGCCAGTCCCTCGCTAACTTCCCTCCATCTTGTTGACTCGGATATACGCCATTGATTATATTCCCCAAGGAGAAAAGGAAGTGGAATGCAGCACTAGATTCTAACCTCAAACAGGATGTGAACAAGCAGAGGCATCTCTTTAAAGGGGTCATATGATGCGATTTAAATTTTTCCTTTCTCTTTGGAGTGTTACAAGCTCTTGGTGCATAAAGATCTGTAAAGTTGCAAAGACTAAAGTCTCAAATCCAAAGAGATATTCTAATATGCCCCCACATATCTACGTCGCTATGTCATCACAGTATGGTAAGGGGCGTAACATTTCTGTCACATGCTTGAGGTATTCGGCCAATCATAACGCAATGGGTAGCTGGCCAATCAGAGCACACCTCGCTTTTTCAGACTGATGAGCTTTGTAAAAATCGACGCGTTTCAGAAAGGCGGCATAGAGGAGAAACAATAATGTACAGTATGTGGAAAATAATGTGTTTTTTTAACCTTAAACCGCATAAACACATTTCATTACACCAAATACACAAAATACTGTTCTTTTTAGCAGCATCATATGACCCCTTTAATACTTTCACATCTCAGTGCCATAATGTTAGCCTGAGTGGCATTGCTTAGGTCATTCTACTAATTGGAGAGCTCATTTGAAATGGTGAGGCAGGTGCTCCCCTCCGACTGCGCTGACCAAAGACATAATACAAACCCAGCTACTAGGGAGCATTCTTAGAACTTTGACTCATGTTCTGACAAGGTTCTTTCAAGGTCAAAATGTTCTTCCATTAATGTTAATAGAATGTTTGTTAAAAGTTATTATGAATAATGTTCTCAGAAAAACACTATACATTGTTCATGAAACATTCTAGAAAGCTTTAGTTGGATGTTCATCTAACTTTACACGGCCCATTGTCAATTATTCACATTAGCATCATTATTCATCCTTAGCATATTTATCACATGCTTTGCAGTCACCTGAAGAACAGATGTACTACAAGACAACAAAGCAATTGTATAATTTTTGCTTTTGATGTGTTATTAGGGCTCATTATCACACTACAATACAAGATCACTTGTCAAAATAAATGAACATGAAACATTCATTTTGCAATTATTTTATTAGCTTGTACAGCTCACAATGTGATACATGACAGTAAAATGGCTTGCAATAATTCTGTAGAATTTCTACTGTAGAAGAAAACAACATAGGTTAACATAAATGTTATCTTGTGTTGGCCGAAAAGTTCAGAAGTTATAATTAAAAGTTTTTCATATTTCCTGACCACTAGGTGACACTGTGCCTACTGTGCATGTACCATCGATTTTCATTCAAATAAAAGCAATGGTCTAGAATGAGTTTGAAGAATAATTTTGAAATTAGAAAAATTATTTTGTTCCTAGCCCTCATTATTCAAAAGTATTAGCTCAAAAAATTACTTTTTGGCCAGTTGGTGGCACTATAGAATTTGAGATAGAGCTACGGGCTCTTCCAGATGATAAAGAGGGAAAATTGCATATGATATAACATCAGGATTGTCATGCAAGCTCTTCACCCAGTTTGAGTATGCTTCAGCTGGGCTTTGGTTTAAAACTAGGTCTGGAAAGTATTTCTCACCACCCAGCACCTCTATCTTGTGTGTCATGAAGCCCTGGTAGAATCCCATGCCTATGTTATCTTTAAGGATTTGAGAGCAATTGTTGGAAAGCATGGCATTAGCTGGATGGAACCCCAAAGCCATGTTTAACTCAATATTCAGGCAGTTCCTGATATTGGTCTCTGAGAAGCCCTTCAGGGTTGCAAGACAAGTTCGAAAAGCAGTGACCCGCCTCACTCGCCCTCCCAGATGGACTTGACGTGTGTAGTGAGTGCCGTAAGTATCTATAGTTCTTCGGTACAGGGGTTTTGTTTCCTCGTCATATTGTGTCGGAAGTCGCTGGAGGTGTTTTGAAAATTCAGTGCTGAGCTTTGGGTGGTCTGTAACTCTGTAAGGCAAGGCAAGCTTATTTATATAGCACATTTCATACACAGTGGTAATTCAAAGTGCTTTACATAAAAGGAAGTAAAATAATCATAAATAAATAAAATCACAATAATAAAAACAAGGAATTTATAAACTTTTAAAATACTTAGGTCATTCTACTAATTGGAGAGCTCATTTGAAATGGTGAGGCAGGTGCTCCCCTCCGACTGCGCTGACCAAAGACATAATACAAACCCAGCTACTAGGGAGCATTCTTAGAACTTTGACTCATGTTCTGACAAGGTTCTTTCAAGGTCAAAATGTTCTTCCATTAATGTTAATAGAATGTTTGTTAAAAGTTATTATGAATAATGTTCTCAGAAAAACACTATACATTGTTCATGAAACATTCTAGAAAGCTTTAGTTGGATGTTCATCTAACTTTACACGGCCCATTGTCAATTATTCACATTAGCATCATTATTCATCCTTAGCATATTTATCACATGCTTTGCAGTCACCTGAAGAACAGATGTACTACAAGACAACAAAGCAATTGTATAATTTTTGCTTTTGATGTGTTATTAGGGCTCATTATCACACTACAATACAAGATCACTTGTCAAAATAAATGAACATGAAACATTCATTTTGCAATTATTTTATTAGCTTGTACAGCTCACAATGTGATACATGACAGTAAAATGGCTTGCAATAATTCTGTAGAATTTCTACTGTAGAAGAAAACAACATAGGTTAACATAAATGTTATCTTGTGTTGGCCGAAAAGTTCAGAAGTTATAATTAAAAGTTTTTCATATTTCCTGACCACTAGGTGACACTGTGCCTACTGTGCATGTACCATCGATTTTCATTCAAATAAAAGCAATGGTCTAGAATGAGTTTGAAGAATAATTTTGAAATTAGAAAAATTATTTTGTTCCTAGCCCTCATTATTCAAAAGTATTAGCTCAAAAAATTACTTTTTGGCCAGTTGGTGGCACTATAGAATTTGAGATAGAGCTACGGGCTCTTCCAGATGATAAAGAGGGAAAATTGCATATGATATAACATCAGGATTGTCATGCAAGCTCTTCACCCAGTTTGAGTATGCTTCAGCTGGGCTTTGGTTTAAAACTAGGTCTGGAAAGTATTTCTCACCTCCCAGCACCTCTATCTTGTGTGTCATGAAGCCCTGGTAGAATCCCATGCCTATGTTATCTTTAAGGATTTGAGAGCAATTGTTGGAAAGCATGGCATTAGCTGGATGGAACCCCAAAGCCATGTTTAACTCAATATTCAGGCAGTTCCTGATATTGGTCTCTGAGAAGCCCTTCAGACAAGTTCGACAAGTTCGAAAAGCAGTGACCCGCCTCACTCGCCCTCCCAGATGGACTTGACGTGTGTAGTAAGTATCTGTACGTATTTCGCGTCTCACGAAAATGTGCCCCCGGGTACGTTTTTGCCATGAGACCAGGTTGGTCGAAATAGTGTGCCGTTCTCCTCTGGCCAGACGAGACCAGCAGTTTAATTAAAGGTTGCAACAAAGTCAGATTGTGCAGAGGACTCATCTGGTTCCTGTGGTCTTGCTTTACATAAAAGGAATTAAAATAATCATTAAAAAAAATCACAACAATAAAAACAAGGAATTTTAAAATGAATTAAAACAGTTAATAATAGAAAATGATTATACATAAAATATTCAGTAAATGCACAGCTAAACAGATGAGTTTTGAGTCTGCATTTAAATGTGACTAATGTTTTAGCACATCTGATCTCTTCTGGAAGCTGGTTCCAACTGCGGGCGGCATAATAGCTAAAAGCGGCTCCCCTTGTTTTGTGTGAACCCTTGGTAATTCTAACTGACTCCATCCAATGATCTGAGTGGCCTCAACAAAATGAAGTTATCTGTCAGCAGATTCTGAGCGGGGTTTCAAAACAAAACTAATTTGCCTGACATTTTGTTTTTCATTGTTTTTTGACAGTTATTTGGTCAAAGGTTGTGATAAGAAAGTACTTATTAAAGAATGTTCTGGGTTTGTTTTTCAGATAAAACCGTGATTTGGCTGAATTTTCAAGTGTTTATGCCTAAATTGTTTGGTCAGATGAGGATTACATTTGGTTTAACTACATCAGGATTTTATAAGCCCTGACGTGACTCTCTGAACAGCCAACAAGAATGAACTTGAAATATATGTAAATGTATTTTATTATGTTAAATTGTGTGTGTGTGTGTGTGTGTGTGTGTGTGTGTGTGTGAAGAGTTCATCTGTCTGACCTTCTGTTCTTTTCTTCTAAAATTAGTATTTTTCTCAGGCTCCTATGTTTATGTTCAGTTATTTCACTTTAATGGCAAAGAAAATAACCTATTCATTTCCATTAACGTGAAATTACTGAATCTACACATAGGAGCCCGAGTAAAATACTAATTTTAGAAGAAAATTTCAGATATACATGTAATATACTTACACACACACACACACACAAATTATTGTATTCTCTCTCTCGCTATCTCTCTCTCTTTATATATATATA
>NW_015639533.1:7976-18432 GCF_001515625.1 Sinocyclocheilus rhinocerous | reverse complement strand
TTATCTATCTAAAGATACAGTGTTGCAATGGCATCCTTATCAGAAAGTAAGGTCAGAACACCGCTGTGTGTGCTGCTGCAGTGGCCTCTAGTGGTAAATTTTGTAGGAAGGGCTGTGCCACATCCAATCATTTTTAAGTATGTTCCCATATATATATATATATATTATCTAAAGATACAGTGTTGCAATGGCATCCTTATCAGAAAGTAAGGTCAGAACACCGCTGTGTGTGCTGCTGCAGTGGCCTCTAGTGGTAAATTTTGTAGGAAGGGCTGTGCCACATCCAATCATTTTTAACAAAGTATGTTCCCATATACTGGGAAAAAAAGTTATCAGAAAGAAGAAAGTAGAACTTGAGAGTCTTGAAACCTATTTTAAATGAAGATAACTGTTTTGCCAGGTTCTGGATTGAGTTTAAGGATGATTAAACTGTATCTATAGCCTGTATGCATACGGTGGTCAAAATGAATAGAACGCTAGTATTTTCACCAGATAAAAATGGTTTTAAGTCAGTTATTTTATCTTTTGCTGTGTCAGTATATCAGTTTACATTTCCAAACATTAATTTTGTCATTAATTGTAATAATCCAGTGAGATTTTTGTTTGCACAGGGAGTCTGACAGCAGCCAGTGCTCCACACAGAGATCTCTGTCTGATGATGAACACTTACATTACATTTATTGAATCAACATCTGACTCTGTTGTTTCAACGATGTCCGTTTTTTTGTCATTTTGTATCATTACTTATACACACTTAACGTTCAAATATAAATATATATATATATATATAGTGTGTGTGTGTGTATGTGAGAGAGAATGTGTGTGAAGAGTTCATCTGAAGTGCCTTCTGAAATTTTCTTCTAAAATTAGTATTTTTCTCAGGCTCCTATGTTTATGTTCAGTTATTTCACTTTAATGGCAAAGAAAATAACCTATTCATTTCCATTAACGTGAAATTACTGAATCTACACATAGGAGCCCGAGTAAAATACTAATTTTAGAAGAAAATTTCAGATATACATGTAATATACTTACACACACACACACACAAGGTGCTTCAAGAAACCTCCCTGCAAAGCTACAGTACTGTTAAAAGTTTTAGGCACTTGTGTAAAAATGCTGTAAAATGAGGATGCTGTAAAAAATAATGTCATAAATAGATTTTCTTTATCACTTAACTTCTATTAACTAAATTAAATCAACATTTGGTGTGACCATCCTTTGTGTTTAAAGCAACATTTGCCCTAGATGCACTTGTGCATAGTTGTTCAGGTAGCTTTGCGAGTAGGTCTAAAAAAAAAAAAGTTTTTTAGCTGATGAAAATACTGTTGTTGCAATAATTTTATTTACTGTATATCATGTATATACCGCTGTATATCGTATCATATCACAGAAATACTATCTTTTGAGTACAAAACATCAATAATGATACCTTTAGAAAATGCACACAATAAAGATTTTTATTTTAAAGATTTTAAAAATACAAATCAGGAATATTAAGCCATTCAAAACAAATCACACATTACTGATTGGTGTTTTTATGCATGCTATTTAAATCAATACAAAGTTTAAATCATTGCAATGTAAATAAAATATATTTTTCTCAGAGAGAAAGTTTGTTTTGATTATTTGATATATATGTAGTTGGTTAACTTTGCAAATAATATAGTACTACCACCACCACACCTGCTATAACTGGATTATGATAATGATAATGATTACAAGAAAAAAAATGTAAAAACAATGGAGAGTGTTTTGTTTTTCTTTTTAAACTAAAACATCCTTTATACCCATCACTATGTGTTAATCACTGTGTAATTTCATTACAGTTCTGACAGTTATCATAATTTGCATTTTCATTCTTTTGTTCTTCCTGACTCTTTAAGACACTGTTAAGTTTGTTCACACTCAAGCTAAGAAAACCTTTTTATTAAACAACTGATACCACAAGAGCAATTAAAGCTATCAGGCCATAGGTTACACCAGCCTTTTCTCCTCCAGACCTCCCAAAAATTTGATTAATTTCAACAGGATTTGCCAGTTGCCATGTCCTTGTTTGTCCAACTCTCACCCAGGAAACATTACCTTCTGTCATTACAGCTACAGAGTTGGTGGCAGTCATGTCAACCAGCGGTGGTCTTGTGAATGGTGGGAGACGGACAGGTTTTAACTGACCACCACTGAATACACCAGACTGGACACAGTACAATATCTCACAGCCATCACTAACAGCAGCAAGATGTTGGCTGAACTGAGGTGGACAGCGAGATTGACCGTTTGAGAGAGGGTTGCCAGATTGGCAGCTGAAGAAACCACCAAAAGACACAGAGGATTTTGTTGCTGTGACATAATCATTGCTCAGACAAACCACCAAACCACTAGACAAAAATTTTTGGACAAAGAAATTTGGAGGACAGCTATAAGATTTGGTAAATGGATTTTGCAAAGATGGCCCATGTAGCCCTCCAAAGAGGTACCCAGAGTTCAAAGGGTTTTTCTGAGTTGAGGAACACCAGTAAGTGTCCACCTTTGCACGACGGACATGGTAAATATCGGCACATGTTTGGGAACAACAAGTTGACAACCATAAGAAGCCACATGAACGACAGTTTTTTTGGCACTCATAAAGAGTATAACCTTGTTCTATTGTCTCAGAGCGTAACAGGGTGGTGTTGTACTGTGAAGGACAAGAATAAACACCAGTAGCTGGGTTTTTCTGTGCTGTTTCATCACAGATAGCATTTCCATCTGATGTCAGTGCAGTGCATTGTTGGTAAATGCCACCAAAGATAAGATTGGTGACTGAACCTTCACAAGATGCATCATCTACATTTGCTTGAAAGTTGAAGTTTTTGGAATCTGGATTTACACAACCTGGAATAGTATTTACTTTATAGTATTGCTCTGCAGCCTGAGAAACCAACAAAGCTAATTTATGTACTACTGGTACTGGGAGGTCTGGCAATGTTGTTGGATTCAGAAAATAGTGAATTGGCAGCCCGGAGCGGTCAATAGCCACCAGATTATTGAGCGTACTCTCTTGCCACTTCTGCAGAGTGATGCCTGGGTAGAATAAAGCCCCTCCTTGGCTCTGAATTAAGGAATATGTGATGTTACCCTGATAACCACTGATTTGAGTGTTTTTTAGTGATACATTGCTGCCAAAATCAAATTTAAGTTTTTCGAAGAAGGAAAGACCTGCTGATGAAGATACAGAAGACAATTGTAACTGATTCTTTGTGACAAAAGACATTTTTAAATACTCCTCTTGCACTAAAGTGGCACCAGCATCAACACTTGTGATGACATGGGTGCCATAATCAAGTATGAGTTTCTCTGATAGATACATTGCTAAACGTGTTTGATTGTTCTTAATAGCATCTGCGATTTCCTCGGCCTGTTGAGCAAAGCGGATGTCAAAAGGGAAGTCGGGATATGCCTTTACTGAATATAGATGGTTACGGACCTAGAAACAAAAATAAAGAAAAAAAAGACAGATTAACAGATTAACAGATTAAATGGTTTATTTCAAAGGTCTATTTTAAAGTAGGGCAAGCATACACCCATTTACACATCAAATATGTGACCCTGTCTGTGATCCAGGCTAAATCTGCTTATCGATTCAGGTTCTTATCGATTCCCAGTTTCGATTCCAATGTGGTTAAAAAATCTAACATTTAGATATCAAACACATTTATTCTGTGTCTCTTTTTGCAAAACATTTAATTGCTGCTCAATACCATCAACAAAAATCAGCCGGCTACATAAAACGTGGACTCAATTAAGAGCCGTTTGTGTGCAAAATAGAGCTGCACGATTCTGGATAAATTGAGACTTTTTTAATGGAGGTTGTAGTTCTCTCACAATTCTGAAGAAAAAATATTAGACAACTAAACTAAATCTCATGGAATTTATGAATGGACTGATTAAATGATTCACTCAAGATTTACTTGTTTCATTACTGGATGAATCTCTTGAATGAATGATTCGAAGACAAATACATTTTTAACAGCCCCTTTTCGCCAACTACAAATAAAAGATGCGCACACAGGAATTGATAGGTGGAATTGAAATTTGAATTTTACAACAAATATCCGATTCCTGACCTTAAGTATCCGATTCTGGAATTGGAATTGATTTTTCGATTCCCAACCCTAATTTTGTGGCCTAAAAATCTGTGTATAAATGCTGAAGTTAAATCATAATGACAAAGTTGAGGTCTTCTGAATTAATCTTTTCTGTACATAATAAGAGTGAGAAAATATTATGTAATATTGGATATCTTAGTAAAAATGCTACAAAATTAGAGTCGTCAGTATTTTTTAGTAATGACTTTCTGTAATTCAAACTGTTTAAAATTCCAGACTGCTGTTTCATGTAAATGTTGTTAGACTGTTGTTTTGACTTACTTGAACTCGTGCTGTTGCAGAACTCTCCTTCACTTGGTGAATTTTAATACGCTGGTTTTCTTTGGAGAATTTCCCATTGAGCACCAGAAGAAAGGAAGCATCTGCATTGATGGAGCTTGATGTGGAGCTTGTCTGGTCCATCCATGACATGATGATCTCAGAGTTTGTTTCCACTCCGCTCTCTTTCTGTGGAATGACAAAGACTTCATCTGGAATGAGATAGACACCATCTTCTGTGGTCTGACACTGGGAATAACTCAGATTCATCACCCGGCCCATGTCTATGTTGCGCAGGTTATCCCAGCCTCCTCCTGGTAGGACCTCCAGCGCTGGTAAAGGCGAGTTTTTATGACACTCATTGAGTCCATTACTGGGACGAATGAGCGGATAAAGGTTGCTGATGTCGATACAGCAGTAGAGCATCAGCAGACACAATGTTCTTGACTCCATGATCGTCTGGTGTGCTGAGTAAAAATGCATTTCTCTCTCAGAATTGCATGTCTTATATATTGTCAAGTCAGGGTTTGTGGTTTCACTGAACCAATAGGCATTCATGTTTTATTGAATGATCTGTATTAAAATCTTAAACAACAAAAGATCTTATCATATTACTTTTAATTTGTCACATAATAACCAGATGACCGAAAGCAAAACTATTTTCTAATCTTTTGTTGTTTAACACACCCAAATATATAACTTTAATGTAATATCCATATTTGTCTGCTTCAATTTAAAATGGTTGCTTAGCCTAAACACTGACTTAATTACAAAAAGCAATTTAAATACAAATACTAAGAGTGCTGTTGTTACAACCTACCGCACTATTGGGGTGAGTTGTATTAATAGAATCAAATTCTGAATGTTTTAAATGTGTGCATTCATTTAATATGCCAGTCAAATTTGCTTCAAAGGAATTATGTCATTCCAATAAATAAATAAATTGTACACATTGGAACCATTTTAACAAACAAACAAACCTACTTTTATAAATACAATTTCTGCAATCATTTATTCACCCTCATGTCATCCAAACCTGTATGCAATTCTTTTGAGGAACACAAAAGAAGATATTTTAAAGGCAAAAAATGTTCATCTTTCCACAGAAGAAAGATACTGGTTTTTGACTTGTTAATCAGTGTCAATATCCAGTGTCAATGTTCTCACACATTTGTTAAACTATAGGGGGAGCTTTGAAAACTTCTTTTCTCTAAATGATTTTAAAGTCTACCTAAGAAAAACACAAAAGTTCTTTTCAGTTCACAATTATGTTGACAATCCTTCAAAAAGACATACAAACTCACGTTACAGCATTTGAGGTCAAACTTAAATCAGTGTTATCTGATCATGTTAATCCTATTCATCATGCCATTTTTTTATTTGAAGTCTTCTCCTTTTGTGTGTTGTTTGTTCACCTGGGTGAAATTAAAACCATCATCTGGTTTTCAGTTTATGTCCTATCCATTTGTGTATTGTTTGTTATGGTAGAATGCTAAAGTTGTCATTTTTTTCGTTTCTATCTAACCTCAGGATCATCCTCCAGACGATGAAGTAAAATGCATATATATAACATCAGGATTGTCATGCAAGCTCATCATCCAGTTTGAGTATGCTTCAGCTGGGCTTTGGTTTAAATCAAGGACTGGAAAGTATTTCTCACCTCTCAACACCTCTATCTTGTGTGTCATGAAGCAGAATCCCATGCTCATGTTATCTTCAAGGATTTGAGACTATTTGTTACAAAAAAGAGGCATTAGCTGTAAGGAACCTCAAACCCAGGCACCTTGATATCAATTTGATGTCAAATATTAGTCAAGATTTGATCAAGATGTTGTAACATTATTTAAAATTTAGTTTGGATGGCAATTTCTTCCAGTGGTAATTGGGTGAAAATAGGAAATTAATCCCACACTGAAATTGGTTTAATGTACATGTAGGCAAATATGTTTGACGTTTAATTTACATCAAGTTTTTGACATCAGTGCATATTTGACCGTTTTTTTTTTTTTAGGTGAATTTGATGTCTTTTCAACATCAATTGCCCACTGAGAAGTCATCTTTAACTCAATGTTCAGGCAGTTCTTGATATCGGTCTCTGAGAAGCCCTTCAGGGTTGCAAGACAAGTTCGAAAAGCTGTTACCCGCCTCATCCTCCCTGATGGACTTGATGTATGTAGTGAGTGCCGTAAGTATCTATAGTCCCTCAGTACAGGGGTTTTGTTTCTTCATCATATTGTGACAATCCTTCAAAAAGACCTACAACCTTGTGTTACAGCATTTGAGGTCAAACTTAAATCAATGTTATCTGATAATGTTAATCCTATTCATCATGCAATTTTCTCCTTTTGTGAGTTGTTTGTTCACCTGGGTAAAATTAAAACCATTCATCATCTATTTTTCAGTTTGTGTTCTGTCCTTTTGTGTATTGTTTGTTCATCTGTTAATTATTCCATTCATTTAAAGTTATGGTAGAATGACAAAGTTTTCATTTTTCTAGTTTCTAGCTTTGTTACAAAGAGTTAAGACTGTACATGTCTAACCTCTGTTTTCTTTGGGATACCTGTTTGGAGAATATCGTGTGGTCTCTATGTTGTACTTAGTCTTGTTTTTTGTCTGGGGAAAAACGACAACAAAACTAAAGACCATTTTCCATTTGCATTTCTGAAATATTTTTATTTGTTTTTTTTTTATTTTTTATAACTGTGTTCTGTGGGAAATGAACCAGTGACCTTGGCGTGATAAACACAGCACACAATTTCCTGTCTTATTGTGAAAAGTCATTGTGCACAGTCTTTATTGAACCAGTAGACAGTTTTGATGAATGAATTATCTGTTACAGAACATGAAAAGATCTTATACTTTTCACTTTGCAATACATAACCACAAACACGCACAGGAATCAGACCATTGAAAGCAAAACTATTTTCTATAGCGGAACAAATACAGTAATAATCTTCTGAAATCTATTAGTCTTGAAAAAAAAAAAACACCAACAGCTAAAACCTCTGTAGTCATCTTCTTTTTCCACAAGAGATATCAAAATGTGAAGTTTCATTTGAACACTATACTACTTATATATTACAAAAAAAATTTAATTAAAATTTAATTATTTTTTTATTTGTGTTTATTTGTTCTATACATGTCTATACAACTATCTAAAAAGCAATATGCAGAAATATTCTTAATTATGAATATGCTTAATATTCTTTTTGTATCATTTGTTCTATACAAATGCAAGGTCTTATGGTTTTGGTGAATATCTGCTACACCTGGGTCCAGTTAGATGAGCATCACAAGATGCATTGTAGGTGAAATACAGGATGCCTCTCTTTAATTTACAGCTGTGTGAATGAGTTCCACGTTCAGGGCTGACCACACATCTCCCCACCATGTCATTATAAATGACATCACTGTCCCAAACCTCAAATATGAGTTCATGACCAAACTCAGTTGATCCAAAATCATAGCTGATGTTCCATTCGGGATCATTATTGTCCATAACCACCTCAGTCTCCTCATACATGAGGTAGTACCAAACTTTCACGTAACCATCAGTACGTGTGAAGAGATCTGCTTTCAGGCCTGCTGCTCTCTGAACCATCACTACTAACTTGCCATGGCCGGCTCGCATAGGACAGCAGTTGTGGTCCAGATTTGGTGTTTGTGAGCATTCTTGATTCTCTTTGTGATTTACAGAAAGCATGTTCTCTTCAATATACGCAGTTACTGTTCTTTTTAGATTGGCACTAACCTCAGGATCAGCCACCAGATGATAAAGAGGGAAAATTGCATATGATATAACATCAGGATTGTCATGCAAGCTCCTCATCCAGTTTGAGTATGCTTCAGCTGGGCTTTGGTTTAAAACTAGGTCTGGAAAGTATTTCTCACCTCCCAACACCTCTATCTTGTGTGTCATGAAGCCCTGGTAGAATCCCATGCTCATGTTATCTTTAAGGATTTGAGAGCATTTGTTGGAAAGTGAGGCATTAGCTGGAAGGAACCCCAAAGTAATCTTTAACTCTATGTTCAGGCAGTTCTTGATATCGGTCTCTGAGAAGCCCTTCAGGGTTGCAAGACAAGTTCGAAAAGCCGTGACTCGCCTCACTCGCCCTCCCAGATGGACTTGACGTGTGTAGTGAGTGCCGTAAGTATCTATAGTTCTTCGGTACAGGGGTTTTGTTTCCTCGTCATATTGTGTCGGAAGTCGCTGGAGGTGTTTTGAAAATTCAGTGCTGAGCTCTGGGTGGTCTGCAACTCTGTAACTTTAAATGAACAACAACAAGTCATCTGTCAGCAAATTCTGACTGTGGTTTCTAAATAAAACTGTACTTTGCCTGAAGTTTTCTTTTTCAGTGTTTTTGACTAATTTGGTCAATGAGGTGATAAGAAAGTACTTATAAAGCATGCTCTGGGTTTGTTTTTCAGATAAAACCATGATTTGGCTGACTTTTCAAGTGATTTAGGACTAAATTGTTTGGTCAGATGAGGAATAGATGCTAATCTAAGCATCTTTGAGATAATGTCTCTTCCTCATAATACGCAATCCCAAGTCTCGCAAGGAAAAAATGCACTGATATTAAGGGAACACTCCACTATTTTTGAAAATAGGCTCATTTTCCAACTCCCCTAGAGTTAAAGAGTTGAGTTTTACCGTTTTCGAATCCATTCAGCCGATCTCCGGGTCTGGCGGCAGCACTTTTAGCTGCAGCTTAGCATAGATCATTGAATCTGATTAGACCGTTAGCATCTCGCTCAAAAATGACCAAAGAGTTTCGATATTTTTCCTATTTAAAACTTGACTCTTCTGTAGTTACATCGTGTACTATGACGACGGAAAATTAAAAGTTGCAATTTTCTAGGCCGATATATCTAAGTTAGCCTATTTTCAGGCACTGCGTAATATCATTGCGCCTGCTGCACCCATGGTACGGCAGCAAAGTTCCTTGATTATTACGCCGGAATGAGAGTATAGTTCCTAGCCTTATTGTTGGTCATTTTTGAGCGAGATGCTAATGGTCTAATCAGATTAAATGATCTATGCTAAGCTACAGCTAAAAGTGCTACCGCCAGACCCGGAGATCGGCTGAATGGATTCGATAACGGTAAAACTCAACAGTTTAACTCTAGGGGAGTTGGAAAATGAGCCTATTTTCAAAAATAGTGGAGTGTTCCTTTAAATTAACCAGCTACTTGCACTGCTGCTTCCTTTAAACTACATTAGGATCCTATGAGCCTTGATATATGTTACGGTTTCTGAACAGCCAACAAGAATTAACTTGAAATACATGTAAATGTATAAATTTTTTATAATATCAAGCTGGTATTCTCAAGTCCCTTTATCATTAACTACAAGAAAATTAAGTAGCCTAAGGTAAACTGTCTATCTCTTTGGATTCAACATGTATGAATTTCACTGCATTATAGAAGACAGTACCAAAGGAACTGATTCTTTTGAAAAATGTTAACATCAATTGCTTGTAGTTGCCACCTGCTCTGATATTTTTGTCTAGACTTAATGTAGCTTTGCGCCCTCTAGCGAGTAAAAAAAACATGCATCTTGCGGAATAACATCTCGGTTACGTAGTCTACCCCAAGAGGCAAAAAGTCTCCACTTGAAAGCATATAAGCGTCTCGTGGAGGGAGCCCTAGAATTCATAATAGTGTCGGTAATCTCAGCCGAGAGACCAGAACACATTAGCGTACTCCGCTCAAGGGCCACGCCCATAACCTCCATAATTCCGGTCGAGGATGCCAAATCATGCCCCGAGCTTGTGTCAACAGATCGTGTCTGAGGGGAACCTCCCATGGAGGGCCCGCTGGCAGACTGACCAGGTCTGAGAACCACGGCTGAGTGGGCCACCACGGGGCCACCAGCAACAGGTGCTCCACTCTTTCTGATCGTATTCTGAATAGGACTGCTGGGAGCAACCGGATTGGGGGAAAAGCATAAAGACTGGTCCTGGGCCATTCGTGGGCCAGAGCATCCAGACCTAGAGGCGACGGGGGAGACAGAGGCAGACCTCTGCCATATAAGATCCACCGCCTGG
>NW_015639533.1:1714-7887 GCF_001515625.1 Sinocyclocheilus rhinocerous | reverse complement strand
CGTTTCTCCTGTCCACTCGGAGGGAGAGAACTGCACAGTTCGCCCAATAAATCCTCCGAATCGGAGGCTGCTGTGGACAGCACGTCTTCATCATACGGCATACAACCGAAAGACATCGCATCGCAAGCTTCCGGGGTAGGCCGCAAATTGAGCGATGACGTCATCGCAGCATCGAAGTGAGCCTATGAGAGGGAACTTTGTTTTGGTTGTGCTTTGGCTCTGCTTGTCTGTGCGGATGAATGATATGACGTGATACTCGCCAATGAATGACGCATGCAATTTCCCGCGAAATCCGCCCCGCCAGTTCTAAAACACAAAATATTATAGGTTCAAGGTGTATTTGGTTAAAGACATGGTTTAGAAGATGGATTTTTGCTTTTTTTTTTTGTTTGTTTGTTTTTTTTCAAAATATTCAAAATATTTTCAAAACTGTTACATAGTTTACAAGTGTCCAGATAAGTGACCAGTGTATTGTTGCCAAAATGGATGAGATTATTATATGATATATCATTTGAAATGAGTCAATTAAGGCGGAGCTATCAAAATAGGGGCAAGACCCTTTTGGTGTAGGGGCGTATTTGTTTTGATGATTTCAAATATCAACATTAGCTACCAGAAATCACTTACTCTGCCTTTAACAGAAGGTATTAGCCTTAACAGACTAATTTATGTGTTATTTAGGAATTCTTAGATTTCAATCTGCCCACCGTAGATGAGATATGAGACCTCTAAATAAATGCAAAGTATAACAGGATAAAGATCATTAATTGTAGGCCTATGTGCTTTCTCAGTTATCAAATCATCTAACAATATTGTATGCATGTTCAGAGATACTGAGAAAGGGTCAGACTGTCATCATTCTGTGAAGAAGTTAAAAAGTCATTACAAATACAATGCAAAAGAAGTCATAAACTCATATGTACTTACCTGTAATATGTACAGCTGAGCTCATGGAGGGCAAATGTTGCCTTATCCATTGCATTCTGAGATTGGGCAAATTTATTTAGGAATTCTTAGATTTCAATCTGCCCACCGTAGATGAGATATGAGACCTCTAAATAAATGCAAAGTATAACAGGATAAAGATCATTAATTGTATGCCTATGTGCTTTCTCAGTTATCAAATCATCTAACAATATTGTATGCATGTTCAGAGATACAAATTTATCAAATTTAGCAATATCTGAACGGCTCCCTCCAAAAATTGCCTTTCCTATGTCATCCAGGCTAAGGTCCATTTCCCAGTTGTTATTGATGAGTGACGTTGAACTCTTCATTAGGGAGTCGACAGAATGATGAAGAGCACTAGAAAGCTGTTTGCTGCAGCGGCTGAAGGGACGCCAGTCCAGCACAGCTGAGGGAAGTTTCTGTATCTGCCCTCCCTGAAAGCGGTTCTTGCAGACTGTACAAGTACCATTATCCATGTGTGACTTGACATTGATCAAAAAGGCACCTTTACGGCGCATCCTGACAACATCAAATCCTTCGCCCGCCAGGTTGTAACCAGGTACAAATGGGGCTTTCTCACATTCTACCTGAGAGCCTGTATGACAAGCTGAACCCTTATGCCAGTGTGTCAAGATCAGAGAAATGCAGAAAAACACGTGGAAAACACAGTGATTTGTCTCCATTATGATGTCTAAAGAGAAAATGCAGAGCGTTCAAATGCTAATATTTCATTATTTCTAAGATGGAAAAACATTTTTGAGGCAATATACATGCAAAGTTTAAATAATAATAATAATCATAATAATGTAAGAATATTATTGTAAAAATAGCATAATCAAAGTCCAGAATGCAGTTTAGTTTGTATTATTTGTGGCATCGAAATCTGCTTTAAATATCTTATCTGTTAAAAAAAACATCAGCTCACCAAGTTCAGTTTTACCTACCAAGAGTAGCTTTCATGCAGCAGTCTGTTCCAGCTGTGTTATAGCCTACCACCATATTGACCTACTTCAGAAAAATCCTTTTCTCTGTTCTTCTTTCCAAATCACAGTTTCTTCATGAAATGTTTTAGCTGTGGAGTCACTTTCTGGAATGCTAATGCTAAAAAGGCGCACTGTAAAGACTGAGTCTGTGGCATTTGTCGAAGGGAGTGTCTTCCTGTCAGCCCTATTCTTCTGTGCTGGACAGATTTCATCCGCTGACTGGGTTTGTTTCGTTTTTTTTTTTTTTTTTTTGTGAATACCAGCTTTGCGGTGCGGGAAGGTTCTCATGAGACTTCGCATAAGGGAAGATAAAGTGCAAGGTCAAGATTAATCAAACAGGACATGTGGATGACAAAATTTAGCATATTCCTTTTTACTTGCAGTTGCATGTAAGACAATGTATATTATGAAATGAAAATCATAGGCCTACTCATTAGCACATTGCATGGGAAAGATTTTGGATATATGGAAACACACTCATGTTTTTATTTATTTATTTATTTATTTTAGTATATAAATGTTATGGCGGAAAATGCCCAATTTAACATTACAACAGTCCATGTAAATGCCTGGAAAAAAAACTATAACGATGAATTAAATAAATTTTAATGTCAAACAGAAAGGTGTTAGTTGGGATTTTTCAGTCAGTGCGGTTACATCATTACACCAGTAGGTGTCATCAATGGATTTGTTTTTGTTGTTTATTATGAGTGAGTCAACGAATCAATTTGTTCAAAAAGATTCATTAATATTGAGGAACGGATTAGAGTGTTGTGCAAGAGTCGAAGACACTCGATGGTCGACTATTTCCGTTGGCGGAAAAAAAGACAAAGTAGGCTAGCCGTCACTTTTCTGTAAAATGTAAGTTACTTTTTACTTTTTTCGCGTGTTTTTCTGAAGGACTAGAAAACTGCGACTGATTTGCCTTCAAACGAAGCTCATGCTGCTATTTAGCCTAGCTTGCTGTGCACAAAGTTGATGGTTTACATTTATCCGTCTCTCTATTTAAATAGCCATAAAGTAAGTGGAATAGTGACAGACAGTTGGCGTTTCACTGATCTAGGTTCAATTCATAATTAAAAAATAGGTTATTGTGTGCCTAAGTAGTACATTTTCCCGCAATAATAATTTTTAGGATTTTCTTCTGTGAGATATCCTGTCCAGCAGTTCTGTACATAAGGGTGACATATGTGACTCGTGTAATAATAATACATTATTATTATTGTTATTATTATTATAACAATAATATTTTGATGTTTAATAATATTTTTGTTTTAAATTGTAGCCTATTTTTTGTGGGGTCATATAATGTAGCCTGTTATCCACTGTTCATTTCTACTCGCTGGTTTGGTTGTTCACTGTGTTTGAAAACTTGTGACTTACGAGAAGTTGAGATGATACTAGAATTCAATACAAAAACTTGTTAAATGGAAGTAGTTACATTCAGCTATAAGCCTATATTAGGTAGATGAACAGGTAGGCTAGATGAGTGACTTTTCTTAATTCCTGTTATTTTGTGTGTGGGTGAGATGAAATAAGACTTAGAAGACATTACATCTTTGAATAATGCCTGTTGTCCAGATCAACACTATTTAACTGATTACTGTGGGCCAGGGGTGTCAAACTTAGTTCCTGGAGGGCCGGAGCCCTGCAGAGTTTAGTTCCAGCCCTGCTCCAGTATTCATACCTTGTACTTTTCATATAAGCCTGAATGACTTGATTAGTTAGATCAGGTGTGTTTAATTAGGGTTAAATCTAAACTCTGTAGGGCTCCGGCCCTCCAGGAACTGAGTTTGACACCCCTGCTCTGGGCAAACAATAGCAGTGCTATCACGTGCTTTCATGTCATGCAAAAGCAAGTCAGAGCAGGTAGTTGGCACCATCTTGAGTATGAAAGAACCTAATGCTGCGTTCAAGTCCTCCTGGGACGTTCGTACTTACGAGTTGACAAGTCGTAATTACGACGTCAGGTGCGTTCAAGTCAGTTTAGTCGGCACAAGATGGCGGTGTACCTTCTTTTAATAAATTACAAGAAAATACAACAGGGTCTGTTAACTCTGCTTATAGAAAATGAAGAGCAAAGAATTCACATCAGGTGTGTTTTGCGTTTTTAATATTTTTTTTAGACCAGGATCCCAGTATAACTGATTTTCAGCATCAACAAATGCTACAGAGATTTAAAAAAGCTGTTAGCTAAATGCAACATGCAACATGGCAAATCAAAAGATTTTTCACCTATAGGTGCAAAAATGATAGCATTTTTTTTACTTGGATTTCATTAACTAGCTGCGTAACAAGAACATGACCAATTTAAGTTTATAGGACAACTAAACTATCAATTTAAACAAAAATTTACCGTCAACTACAGACGTGGCATCCATCAGTTCCGCCATGTTTCTCATTGACACGCCCCCAACTCGGAAACTCGGGGTTTAAAGAAAATTTAGAGTTTCCCACTCGTAATAACGACTTTGTGGTGGCGTTCATGTGCGTTCAACTCGTAAATACGATCTATCCGACATGACTTGAATGCACCATAAGATAGAGGAAGACAATTAACTGGGATTCGGAGATTAATAATGATATTCTTATGTTGTTACAGTGTTTGTCTTGTAGTTCCTACCAAGAAAGCAACCAGTACAATTATAAATTTAGTCATTTAAACTCACCAGGGGCCTCATGTATAAAACTTTATGTAGATTTCATCCTAAAAGTGTACGTACGCACAAAAGCTAGATTTTGCGTACGCACAAAAGTTTTTAGATTTATAATACGCCAGAACCTGCACAAAAATCCCATTATAAATCCCAGTGAGGGGAAGATTGTGCATATGTGCATCTCCACACCGTCTCCTCCCCGAGATAACCATATATGGAGCTTACAACGCCTAGTTTTATGATGCATAACCTCATCTGCAAATCATTTCCATGCATATTCCCATCCACACCATGTTTAATACCGTCAAAGGTACAATTAAGACATTAAGGAAATATGAGATACGGACTATAAATGCCATTTGTGCCATACACATTAATCTTTATTGCTAAAAAATCATCCAGTATCCTTATGTTTTAGAATAAATATATCAAACTATCCATAAAAAAACTGTTTAAAATAGTTCTCAGAATAATAATTTAGAATAGAGTTGATCTCATTTATTTCCACTGGTCCAATAATATTTCAATTAAAAAATCTAATTAAATTAAATTACTGCAGTTTTGCTGATAAGGTGAACATCTTTTAGCTATATAGTGGAAAAATATAGGCCTATATTGATTGCAGTGTAAATACAATTATCTGACTCTACGCGTCATTGACAACTTATTTTAAAAAGGAAACGTGCAAATCTTACCATTTTATTCAAGTTGTATCCTTCAAATACAGTGGTATTTTTCATAATGTTGTGGATATGCCTTCACACGACATCAACACTTCCGTGCAGCTGTGGTTGTACAGCAGTGGCGTGCGGTGGTGTTTTAAAATGAGGAGGCAGTTATATATACTGTATGTATGTGTGTGTGTATATATATATATATATATAATTCGTGTCCTTGTTACACTTAATGTTTACACTAAGTGCAAATAGCTATAGATTCTATTTACACCTAGCAGGATTTTCTGCTATTTATACTACTTATTGCAGATAGTGGCAATTATCTGCACCCCAGTATTGTAGTACATTATAAAACAGTATGCAGTAATAACAATAACAACGACGTGATATCTGATTTGAAAAAGTAGAAGAAAAAAAAGTTCTGCAAAACGCGATTTGAACCCCGGTCGATCGTGTCAAAAACGACTTCAACGTGTACTTTACCATCTGTGCCACTGGAGCTAATTTCATCAAGCTGAATGCTCACTAAAAACTGACACAGTCATCACGTCAAGTAATTTCATTTTTCATTTTGATGTGACACAAAGCAGTGATATCTAAGCAGGAGAGTTGTTTGCTTACTTTATAATTAGTCAATAACGCCATCATTTAATTCATTCAGGCCGAGAGCTTGCATGAAAACAAGAGGCGGGATTTATCACACGAACCAATCACATCCAATCATAACCGATCATATCCAATTATAGCGCGACGGAGGCATTGCCTCCTCTCACGTGACTTTAGCCCATTCATCTCAATGAGCCTCCAGAAAAGTCACGGCACGCTTTAGGTATGGGATCATATTCCCGCCAAATGTATTGCAGTCACGGATAAAAAAATAACAAGCGTGAAACCAAAATTTCAAAACG